>NW_027667621.1:87500-107500 GCF_963924665.1 Micromys minutus
CCTTAACCCTAATCCTAACCCTAACCCTAACCCTAACCCTAACCGTAACCATAACACTAAACTCTAAACCCTAAACCTAATCCACCCTAAACCTTAAACAATCCTAAACCATAAACCGTAGACCCTAAACTCTAAATCTAACAATAAACCTAAACCTAACCCTAAATCTAACCCTAAACCTAACCCTAACCCTAAACCTAAACCTGACCCTAACCCTAACCCTAATAATAACACTAATCATAACCCAAACACTAACCCTAACCCTAACCCTAAACCTAACCCTAAACCTCACACTATCCCTAATCCTAACACTAAACCCTAAACTTTAAATCTAACCCTAACCCTAACTCTACCCTTAACCCTAACCCTAACAATATCCCTAAACCTAACCATGACCCTAATCCTAACACTAACCCTATTTCTAATTTTAACCCTAACACTAATCCTAAACTATAACCTAACCCCCTAATAATAACCCTAACAATAAACCTAACCCTAATCCTAACCCTAACCCTAACCCTAACACTAACCCCTAACCCCTAACACTAACCCTAACCCTAACCCCTAACCCTAACCCTAACACTAACCTTAACCCTAACCCTAACCCTAACACTAACCCCTAACCCTAACCCTAACCCTAACCTTAACCTTAACCCTAACCCTAAACCTAACCCTAACCCTATCCCTAACCCTAACCCTTACCCTAACACTAACACTAACCTTAACCCTAACCCTAACCTTAACCCTCACCCAAACCCTCACCTTAACCCTAAACCTAACCCTAACACTAACCCTAACACCCTAAATCCTAAACCCTAAACCCCGAAAAACCCTAAACACTAATTCCAAAAGCACCCTAAACCCTAAACTATAAACACTAAACGCTAAAAAACCCTAAACCCTAAACCCTAAACAAGCCTAAACCCTAAAACCATTAACACTATACCCTAAACAACCCTAAACCCTTAACCCTAAACATTATACCCTAAACCCTAAAACACTATACAACCTTAAACCCTAAACCTTAAAATATCCTAAATCATAAATCCTGAACAACCCTAAACACTAAATCATATACAACCCTAAAAAACCTTTAACAACTCTAAACGCTAAAACCTAAACAACCCTAAACATTAAACAATCTTAAACGCTAAACCCTATACCCTAAACCTAAACCACCCTAAAACTTAAACAATCCTAAACCCTAAACCTTAAACCATAAACCCTAAATTTTAAACCATAAATCTAAGAATAACCATAACCCTAACCCTAACCCTAAACCTAAACCTAACCCAACCCCAACCCTAACCTTAACCCCATAACCCTAACCCTAACCTTAAGCCTAACATAACCACATAACCCTAACCCTAACCCTCACCCTAACCCTAACCCTAACCCCTAACTCCTAACACTAACCCTAACCCTAACCCCTAACCCTAACCCTAACCCTAACCCTAACCTTACCCTAACCCTAACCCTAACCCTAACCCTAACCCTAACCCTAACCTTAACCCTAAACCTAACCTTAACCCTAACCTTAACCCTAACCCCTAACCATTACCCTAACCCTAACCCTAACCATAACCCTAAACCTAACCCTAACCCTTACCCTAACCGTAACCCTAACCCTAACCCTAACCCTAACCCTAAACCTAACCCTAACCCTAACCTTAACCCTAATCCTAACCCTAACCCTAACCCTAACCCTAACCGTAACCATAACACTAAACTCTAAACCCTAAACCTAATCCACCCTAAACCTTAAACAATCCTAAACCATAAACCGTAGACCCTAAACTCTAAATCTAACAATAAACCTAAACCTAACCCTAAATCTAACCCTAAACCTAACCCTAACCCTAAACCTAAACCTGACCCTAACCCTAACCCTAATAATAACACTAATCATAACCCAAACACTAACCCTAACCCTAACCCTAAACCTAACCCTAAACCTCACACTATCCCTAATCCTAACACTAAACCCTAAACTTTAAATCTAACCCTAACCCTAACTCTACCCTTAACCCTAACCCTAACAATATCCCTAAACCTAACCATGACCCTAATCCTAACACTAACCCTATTTCTAATTTTAACCCTAACACTAATCCTAAACTATAACCTAACCCCCTTATAATAACCCTAACAATAAACCTAACCCTAATCCTAACCCTAACCCTAACCCTAACACTAACCCCTAACCCCTAACACTAACCCTAACCCTAACCCCTAACCCTAACCCTAACACTAACCTTAACCCTAACCCTAACCCTAACACTAACCCCTAACCCTAACCCTAACCCTAACCTTAACCTTAACCCTAACCCTAAACCTAACCCTAACCCTATCCCTAACCCTAACCCTTACCCTAACACTAACACTAACCTTAACCCTAACCCTAACCTTAACCCTCACCCAAACCCTCACCTTAACCCTAAACCTAACCCTAACACTAACCCTAACACCCTAAATCCTAAACCCTAAACCCCGAAAAACCCTAAACACTAATTCCAAAAGCACCCTAAACCCTAAACTATAAACACTAAACGCTAAAAAACCCTAAACCCTAAACCCTAAACCCTAAACAAGCCTAAACCCTAAAACCATTAACACTATACCCTAAACAACCCTAAACCCTTAACCCTAAACATTATACCCTAAACCCTAAAACACTATACAACCTTAAACCCTAAACCTTAAAATATCCTAAATCATAAATCCTGAACAACCCTAAACACTAAATCATATACAACCCTAAAAAACCTTTAACAACTCTAAACGCTAAAACCTAAACAACCCTAAACATTAAACAATCTTAAACGCTAAACCCTATACCCTAAACCTAAACCACCCTAAAACTTAAACAATCCTAAACCCTAAACCTTAAACCATAAACCCTAAATTTTAAACCATAAATCTAAGAATAACCATAACCCTAACCCTAACCCTAAACCTAAACCTAACCCTAACCCCAACCCTAACCCCATAACCCTAACCCTAACCTTAAGACTAACATAACCCCATAACCCTAACTCTAACCCTAACTCTAACCCTAATGCTAACCCTAACCCTAACCCTAACCCTAACCCTAAACCCTTAACCTTAATCCCTAAATCCTAAACCCTGAAAAACCATAAATCCTAAACCCTGAACAACCCTAAATCATAAACCCTGAATAACCCTAAACACTAACCTCTAAACAACCCTAAACAACCCTAATCACTAAACCATAAACAACCCTAAACACTAAACCCTAAACAACCCTATACCGTAAACCTTAAACACTAAACCCTAAATAACCCTAAACCCTAAACCATTAACACTATACCCTAAACAACACTAAACACTAAACCCAAAACAACCCTAAAACCTAAACCTTAAACACTAAACCTTAAACAACCCTAAACCCTAAAAACTAAACCCTAAACAACCCTAAACTTTTAACCCTAAACACTATACCCTAAAGAACCCTAAACCTTAAACAATCCTAAACTCTAAACCCTAAACCCTTAACCTAAACCACCCTAAATCTTAAACAATCCTAAACCCTAAACCTTAAACCCTAAACACTAAACCCTAAACCCTAAACCTAACAATAACCATAACCCTAAACCTAACCCCTAACCCTTACCCTAACTCTAACCCTAACCCTAATCCTAACCCTAACCCTAACCCTAACCCTAACCCTAACCCTAACCCTAAACCTAATTATAACCCTAACCTTAACCCTAATCCTAACCCTAACCCTAACCGTAACCATAACAGTAAACTCTAAACCCTAAACCTAATCCACCCTAAACCTTAAACAATCCTAAACCATAAACCTTAGACCCTAAATCCTAAATCTAACAATAAACCTAAACCTAACCCTAAATCTAACCCTAACCCTAACACTAACCCTAAACCCTCCCTGACCCTAACCCTAACCCTAACCCTAACCCTAAACCTAACCCTGACCCTAATCCTAACACTAACCCTATTTCTAATTCTAACCCTAACACTAATCCTAAATTTAAACCTAACCCCCTAATAATAACCCTAACCCTAACACTAACCCTAACCCCTAACCCTAACCCTAACCCTAACCCTAACCCTAACCTAACCCTAACCCTAATCCTAACCCTAACCCTAACACTAACCCCTAACCCTTACCCTAACCCTAACCCTAACTCTAACCCTAACCATTACCCTAACCCTAACCCTAACCCTAACCCTAACACTAACTGTAACCATAACACTAAACTCTAAACCCTAAACCTAATCCACCCTAAACCTTAAACAATCCTAAACCATAAACCTTATTCCCTAAACCCTAAATCTAACAATAAACCTAAACCTGACCCTAAATCTAACCCTAACCCTAACCCTAACCCTAAACCTAACCCTGACCCTAACCTTAACCCTAATCCTAACATTAACCATAACCTTAACCCTAACCCTAACCCTAACCTTAACCCTAACCCTAACCCTAACCCTAACCCTAACCCTAACCCTAACCCTAACCCCTTAACCTTAATCCCTAAATCCTAAACCCTGAACAACCATAAATCCTAAACCCTGAACAACCCTAAATCATAAACCCTGAATAACCCTAAACACTAACCTTTAAACAACCCTAAACAACCCTAATCACTAAATCATAAACAACCCTAAACACTAAACCCTAAACAACCCTATACCCTAAACCTTAAACACTAAACCCTAAATAACCCTAAACCCTAAACCATTAACACATTACCCTAAACAACACTAAACACTAAACCCAAAACAACCCTAAAACCTAAACCTTAAACACTAAAACTTAAACAACCCTAAACCCTAAACACTAAAGCCTAAACAACCCTAAACTTTTAACCCTAAACACTATACCCTAAACAACCCTAAACCTTCAACAATCCTAAAGTCTAAACCCTAAACCCTTAACCTAAACCACACTAAATCTTAAACAATCCTAAACCCTAAACCTTAAACCCTAAACACTAAACCCTAAACCCTAAACCTAACAATAACCATAACCCTAACCCTAACCCCTAACCTTACCCTAACCCTAACCCTAACCCTAATCCTAACCCTAACCCTAACCCTAACCCTAACCCTAAACCTAATCCTAACCTTTACCCTAACCCTAACTTTAACCCTAACCCTTATCCTAACACTAAACCCAAAACCCTAAACCTAACCATAACCCTAAAACTAAACTTTAAATCCAAAACCTAATCTACCCTAAACCTTAAACAATCCTAAACCCTAAACCCTGAACCCTAAACCTAACCCTAACTCTAACCCTAACACTAACCATAACCCTAACACTAAATTGTAAACCCTAAAATTAAGTTACGATAAACCTTAAACAATCCTAAACCCTAAACCTTAAACCCTAAACACTAAACCCTAAACCTAACAATAACCATAACCCTAACCCTAACCCCTAACCCTTACCCTAACCCTAACCCTAACCCTAATCCTAACCCTAACCCTAACCCTAACCCTAAACCTAATTCTAAACCTAAACTTAACCCTAATCCTATCCTTAACCCTAACCCTATCCCTAACCTTAACCATAACACTAAACTCTAAACCCTAAACCTAATCCACCCTAAACCTTAAACAATCCTAAACCATAAACCTTAGACCCTAAATCCTAAATCTAACAATAAACCTAAACCTAACCCTAAATCTAACCCTAACCCTAACCCTAACCCTAAACCTTCCCTGACCCTAACACTAACCCTAACCCTAACCCTAAACCTAACCCTAACCCTAATCCTAACACTAACCCTATTTCTAATTCTAACCCTAACACTAATCCTAAACTTAAACCTAATCCCGTAATAATAACCCTAACCCTAACACTAACCCTAACCCCTAACCCTAACCCTAACCCTAACCCTAACCTAACCCTAACCCTAACCCTAACCTAACCCTAACACTAACCCTAACCCTAACACAAACCCTAACACTAACCCCCTAACTTTTACCCTAACCCTAACCCTAACCCTAATCCTAACCCTTACCATAACCCTAACCCTAACCCTAACCCCATCCCTAACCCTACCCCTAACCGTAACCATAACACTAAACTCTAAACCCTAAACCTAATCCACCCTAAACCTTAAACAATCCTAAACCATAAACCTTAAACCCTAAACCCTAAATCTAACAATAAACCTAAACCTAACCCTAAATCTAACCCTAACCCTATCCCTAACCCTTAACCTAACCCTGACCCTAACCCTAACCCTAATCCTAACACTAACCATAACTCTGACCCTAACACTAACCTTAACCTTAACCCTAACCCTAACCCTAACTCTAACCCTAACCCTAACCCTAACCGTAACCATAATACTAAACTCTAAACCCTAAACCAAATCCACCCTTAAACTTAAACAATCAAAAACCGTAAACCTTAAACCCTAAACACTAAATCTAACAATAAACCTAAACCTAACCCTAAATCTAAACCTAACCCTAAACATAAACCTGACCCAAACCCTAATCCTAATCCTAACACTAATCATAACCCAAACACTAACCCTAACCCTAACCCTAAAACTAACCCTAAACCTCACACTATCCCTAATCCTAACACTAAACCCTAAACTTTATATCTAACCCTAACCCTAACCCTACCCTTAACCTTAACCCTAACCATATTCTAAACCTAACCCTGACCCTAATCCTAACACTAACCCTATTTCTAAATCTAACCCTAACACTAATCCTAAACTAAAACCTAACCCCCTAATAATAACCCTAACACTAAACCTAACCCTAACCCTAACACTAACCCCTAACCCCTAACATTAACCCTAACCCATACCCCTAACCCTAACCCTAACCCTAACCATAACCTTAACCCTAACCCTAAACCTAACCCTAACCCTAACCCTATCCCTAACCCTAACCCTTATTCTAACACTAACACTAACCTTAACCCTAACCCTAACCTTAACCCTCACCCTAATCCTCACCTTAACCCTAAACCTAACCCTAACACTAACCCTAACACCCTAAATCCTAAATCCTAAACCCCGAAAAACCCTAAACACTAATTCCAAAAGCACCCTAAACCCTAAACTATAAACACTAAACGCTAAAAAACCCTAAACCCTAAACCCTAAACACTAAACCCTAAACAAGCCTAAACCCTAAAACCATTAACACTATACCCTAAACAACCCTAAACCCTTAACCCTAAACATTATACCCTAAACCCTAAAACACTATACAACCTTAAACCCTAAACCTTAAAATATCCTAAATCATAAATACTGAACAAGCCTAAACACTAAATCATAAACAACCCTAAAAAACCCTAAACAACTCTAAACGGTAAAACCTAAACAACCCTAAACATTAAACAATCTTAAACCCTAAACCCTATACCCTAAACCTAAACCACCCTAAAACTTAAACAATCCTAAACCCTAAACCTTAAACCATAAACCCTAAATTTTAAACCATAAGTCTAAGAATAACCAAAACCCTAACCCTAACCTTAACCTAAACCTAACCCTAACCCCAACCCTAACCTTAACCCCATAACCCTAACCCTAACCTTAAGCCTAACATAACCCCATAACCTTAACTCTAACCCTAACTCTAACCCTAATGCTAACCCTAACCCTAACCCCTTAACCTTACTCCCTAAATCCTAAACCCTGAACAACCATAAATCCTAAACCCTGAACAACCCTAAATCATAAACCCTGAATAACCCTAAACACTAACCTCTAAACAACCCTAAACAACCCTAATCACTAAACCATAAACAACCCTAAACACTAAACCCTAAACAACCCTATACCTTAAACCTTAAACACTAAACCCTAAATAACCCTAAACCCTAAACCATTAACACTATACCCTAAACAACACTAAACACTAAAACCAAAACAACCCTAAAACCTAAACCTTAAACACTAAACCTTAAACAACCCTAAACCCTAAACACTAAACCCTAAACAACCCTAAACTTTTAACCCTAAACACTATACCCTAAACAACCCTAAACCTTAAACAATCCTAAACTCTAAACCCTAAACCCTTAACCTAAACCACCCTAAATCTTAAACAATCCTAAACCCTAAACCTTAAACCCTAAACACTAAACCCTAAACCTAACAATAACCATAACCCTAACCCTAACCCCTAACCCTTACCCTAACCCTAACCCTAAACCTAATCCTAACCCTAACCCTAACCCTAACCCTAACCCTAACCCTAAACCTAACCCTGACCCTAATCCTAACACTAACCCTATTTCTAATTCTAACCTTAACACTAATCCTAAACTTAAACCTAACCCCCTAATAATAACCCTAACCCTTTCACTAAACCTAACCCCTAACCCTAACCCTAACCCTAAACCTCACCTAACCCTAACCCTAACCTAACCCTAACCCTAACCCGAACACAAACCCTAACACTAACCCCCTAACTTTTACCCTAACCCTAACCCTAAACCTAAACCTAACCCTTACCATAACCCTAACCCTAACCCCATCCCTTACCCTAACCCTAACCGTAACCATAACACTAAACTCTAAACCCTAAACCTAATCCACCCTAAACCTTAAACAATCCTAAACCATAAACCTTAAACCCTAAACCCTAAATCTAACAATAAACCTAAACCTAACCCTAAATCTAACCCTAACCCTATCCCTAACCCTAAACCTAACCCTGACCCTAACCCTAACCCTAATCCTAACACTAACCATAACCCTAACTCTAACACTAACCCTAACCTTAACCCTAACCCTAACCCTAACCCTAACTCTAACCCTAACCCTAACCGTAACCATAATACTAAACTCTAAACCCTAAACCTAATCCACCCTTAAACTTAAACAATCCTAAACCATAAACCTTAAACCCTAAATCCTAAATCTAACAATAAACCTAACCCTAACCCTAACCCTAAACCTAACCCTAACCGTAACCCTAACCCTAAACCTAACCCTAACCTTAAGCCTAACCATAAACCTAACCCTAACCCTAAACCTAACCTTAACCCTAACCCTAACCCTAAACCTAACAATAAACATAATCATAACCCTTACCCTAAGCCTAACCCTAACCCTAACCGTAACCCTAACCCTAACCGTAACACTAACCCTAACCCTAATCCTAACCCTAACCCTAACCCTAACCCTAACATTAACCTTAACCATAACACTAAACTCTAAACCCTAAACCTAATCAACCCTAAACCTTAAAAAATCCTAAACCATAAACCTTAAACCCTAAACCCTAACTCTAACAATAAACCTAAACCTAACCTTAAATCTATCCCTAACCCTAACCCTAACCCTAAACCTAACCCTGACCTTAATCCTAACCCTAATCCTAACACTAACCATAACCCTAACCCTAATTCTAACCCTAAGATTAACCCTAACCATAACCCTAACCCTAAACCTAACCCAAACCCTAACCCTAAACCTAACCCTAACCGTAACCATAACACTAAACTCTAAACCATAAACCTAATCCAACCTAAACCTTAAGCAATCCTAAACCACAAACCTTAAACCCTAAACCCTAAATCTAACAATAAACCTAAACCTAACCCTAAATCTAACCCTAACCCTAACCCTAACCGTAACCTAATCCTAACACTAACCATAACCCAAACACTAACCCTAAACCTAACCCTAAACATAACCCTAACCGTAAACCTCACACTAACCCTAATCCTAACACTAAACCTTAAACTTTAAATCTAACCCTAACCCTAACCCTACCCCTAACCCTAACACTAACCCTATCCCTAAACCTAACCCTGACCCTAATCCCAACACTAACCCTATTTCTAATTCTAACCCTAACACTAATCCTAAATTTAAACCTAACTCCCTAACAATAACACTAACCCTAAACCTAAACCTAACCCTAACCCTAACCGTAACCCTAACCTAAACCCTAACCCCCCCAACCCTAACCTTAACCCTAACCCTAACCCTAACCGTAACTCTAACCCTAACTCTAACCGTAACTCTAACCCTAACCCTAACACTAACCCTAACCCTAACCTTAACCTAACCCTAACCCTAACCCTGACCCTAACCGTAACCATAACACTAAACTCTAAACCCTAAACCTAATCCACCCTAAACCTTAAACAATCCTAAACCATAAACCTTAAACCCTAAACCCTAAATCTAACAATAAACCTAAACCTAACCCTAAATCTAACACTAACCTTAACCGTAAACCTAAACCTACCCCTGACCCTAATCCAAAGCCTAATCCTAACAATAACCATAACCCAAACAAAGACTAACCCTAACCCTAAACCTAACCCTAACCATTAACCTCACACTAACCCTATCCCTAACCCTAACCCTAACCCTAACATTATCCCTACCCCTAACCCTTACCCTAACACTAACCTTAACCCTAACCCTAACCTTAACCCTCACCCTAACCTTCACCCTAACCCTAAACCTAACCCTAAAACGCTAAATCCTAAACCCTAAACCCAGAAAATCCCTAAACACGAATTCCAAAAGCACCCTAAACCCTAAACTCTAAACACTAAACGCTAAAAAACCCTAAACCCTAAACCCTAAACACTAAACCCTAAACAAGCCTAAACCCTAAAACCATTAACACTATACCCTAAACAACCCTAAACTCTTGACCCTAAACATTGTAGCCTAAACCCTAAAACACTATACAACCTTAAACCCTAAACCTTAAAATATCCTAAATCATATATCCTGAACAACCCGAAACACTAAATCATAAACAACCCTAAAAAAACCTAAACAACTCTAAACGCTAAAACATAAACAACCCTAAACATTAAACAATCTTAAACGCTAAACCCTATACCCTAAACCTAAACCACCCTAAAACATAAACAATCCTAAACCCTAAACCTTAAACTATAAACCCTAAATTTTAAACCATAAATCTAAGAATAACCATAACCCTAACCCTAAACCTAAACCTAACCCTAACCCCAACCCTAACCTTAACCCCATAACCCTAACCCTAACCTTAAGCCTAACATAACCACATAACCCTAACCCTAACCCTCACCCTAACCTTAACCCTAACCCCTAACCCTAACCCTAACACTAACCTTACCCTAACCCTAACCCTAACCTTAACCCTAACCCTAACCTTAACCCTAACCTTAACCCTAACCCCTAACCCTTACCCTAACCCTAACCCTAAAACTAACCCTAACCCTAACCCTATCCGTAACCCTAACCCTAACCCTAAACCTAACCCTAACCTTAACCCTAATCCTAACCCTAACCCTAACCGTAACCATAACACTAAACTCTAAACCCTAAACCTAATACACCCAAAACCTTAAACAATCCTAAACCATAAACCGTAGACCCTAAACCCTAAATCTAACAATAAACCTAAACCTATCCCTAAATCTAACCCTAACCCTAAACCCTTTCTGACCCTAACCCTAACCCTAACCCTAAACCTAACCCTGACCCTAATCCTAACACTAACCCTATTTCTAATTCTAACCCTAACACTAATCCTAAACTTAAACCTAACCCCCTAATAATAACCCTAACCATTACACTAACCCTAACCCCTAACCCTAACCCTAATCTAACCCTAACCCTAACCCAAACCCTAACACTAACCCCCTAACTTTTACCCTAACCCTAACCCTAACCCTAACCATAACCCTAACCGTAACCCTAACCCCATCCCTAACCCTAACCTTAACCATAACACTAAACTCTAAACCCTAAACCTAATCCACCCTAAACCTTAAACAATCCTAAACCATAAACCTTAAACCCTAAACCCTAAATCTAACATTAAAACCTAAACCTAACCCTAAATCTAACCCTAACCCTATCCCTAACCCTAAACCTAACCCTGACCCTAACCCTAATCCTAACACTAACCATAACCCTAACCCTAACCTTAACCCTAACCCTAACTCTAACCCTAACCCTAACCGTAACCATAATACTAAACTCTAAACCCTAAACCTAATCCACCCTAAACCTTAAACAATCCTAAACCATAAACCTTAAACCCTAAACCCTAAAACTAACAATAAACCTAAACCTAACCCTAAATCTAACCCTAAACCTAACCCTAACACTAAACCTGACCCTAACCCTATCCCTAATCCTAACACTAATCTTAACCCAAACACTAACCCTAACCCTAAACATAACCCTAAACCTCACACTATCCCTAATCCTAACACTAAACCCTAAACTTTAAATCTAACCCTAACCCTAACCCTACCCTTAACCCTAACCCTAACCCTATCCCTAAACCTAACCCTGACCCTAACCCCAACCCCTAACCCCTAACACTAACCCTAACCCCTAACCCTAACCCTTACCCTAACCCTATCCCTAACCCTAACCCTTACCCTAACACTAACCTTAACCCTAACCCTAACCTTAACCCTCACCCTAACCCTCACCTTAACCCTAAACCTAACCCTAACACTAACCCTAACAACCTAAATCCTAAACCCTAAACCCAGAAAAACCCTAAACACTAATTTAAAGCACCCTAAACCCTAAACTATAAACACTAAACGCTAAAAAACCCTAAACCCTAAACCCTAAACACTAAACCCTAAACAAGCCTAAACCCTAAAACCATTAACACTATACCCTAAACAACCCTAAACCCTAAACATTATACCCTAAACCCTAAAACACTATACAACCTTAAACCCTAAACCTTAAAATATCCTAAATCATAAATCCTGAACAACCCTAAACACTAAATTATAAACAACCCTAAAAAACCCTAAACAACTCTAAACGCTAAAACCTAAACAACCCTAACCATTAAACAATCTTAAACGCTAAATTCTATACCCTAAACCTAAACCACCCTAAAACTTAAACAATCTTAAACCCTAAACCTTAAACCATAAACCCTAAATTTTAAACCATAAATCTAAGAATAACCATAACCCTAACCCTAAACCTAACCTTAAACCCAACCCTAACCTTAACCCCATAACCCTAACCCTAACCTTAAGCCTAACATAACCCCATAACCCTAACTCTAACCCTAACTCTAACCCTAATGCTAACCCTAACCCTAACCCTAACCCCTTAACCTTAATCCCTAAATCCTAAACCCTGAACAACCATAAATCCTAAACCCTGAACAACCCTAAATCATAAACCCTGAATAACCCTAAACACTAACCTCTAAACAACCCTAAACAACCCTAATCACTAAACCATAAACAACCCTAAACACTAAACCCTAAACAACCCTATACCCTAAACCTTAAACACTAAACCCTAAATAACCCTAAACCCTAAACCATTAACACTATACCCTAAACAACACTAAACACTAAACCCAAAACAACCCTAAAACCTAAACCTTAAACACTAAACCTTAAACAACCCTAAACCCTAAACACTAAACCCTAAACAACCCTAAACTTTTAACCCTAAACACTATACCCTAAACAACCCTAAACCTTAAACTATCCTAAACTCTAAACCCTAAACCCTTAACCTAAACCACCCTAAATCTTAAACAATCCTAAACCCTAAACCTTAAACCCTAAACACTAAACCCTAAACCTAACAATAACCATAACCCTAACCCTAACCCCTAACCCTAACCCTAACCCAAACCCTAACCTAAACCCTAACCCCCCCAACCCTAACCTTAACCCTAACCCTAACCCTAACCGTAACTCTAACCCTAACCCTAACCGTGTCCCGCGCAACCGTCTCGCCTGCATGAATGACGCGGCACACAAAATAGAATCCTTCTGCGGTAAACTTTATTAATCTGGAAAAACCGGTACTTGCTTCATGTAATGAAAAGGACGGAGAAAACCAAGAGATCCAAGGAGACGAACAGGACGAACAAGCTCCACGAGACGGCCGAAAACCAACGGGAGAAAGAGAGGAAGAAGAGAGGAAGAGAGAGAGGAAGAGAGGAAGAAAGAGGCAGAAGAGAGGCTATCCAGCCCTTCCCCTATAAAGGGATCAGTCCTTGCCTTGGACGCGGAGCCCCCTGATTGGTTGAAACTCACCAGGCCCTATGACGCCATGGGAGAGGCGGAACTCATGAAGCGGAAGTTACCCAGCCTGTGCGCACATGGCTTGTTTACTGCTAACTCCAGCCAGATATCAGCGCCATCTTGTAATGGCGAATGCGTGGGAATGCGTGGGCGGCGCCCCACAGCCGGATATCAGCGCCATCTTGTAATGACGGAAGCGTGGGAATGTGTGGGCGGCGCCCCACATCTTTCCCTATCTTTTATACTTTAAGCAAAGTAGGACACCCATATTAGGAGGGCGGAGATAGAGGTCAAATCCTCATTAAGGTGTATAAAGACCATGTACAGGAGTAACCGCTAGGCCTTTTGTAGCCCGCAGTACACCTGACCTGTCACTCTGCCGTTTTTCTGAGGGAGGGACACTGGGGCAGGAAACCCTCATACAAATGGCTTATCTCCCGGAGAATGCCCCGCGACCAGGGGTTTCTCAGTGCGATGCTAAGCTCGGCATCCCTCATGGGCTGCTCAAACCAGACACTCTAATCCTGTGCAATGAACCGAAGTTCTAGGAGTGCAAGAGCTGTCTGGCCGGCGACCTACTGCTTAAGCAAAGACAAACAGATATCGGCTGATGCTGCATGTTCTAGAGCGACAGGCGCTTGGGCAGTAACCACCTTGTCTCTTTTTTGTTTGGGCCTCGAGCTTACAAACCAGCCAGAGAAGCAACGCAAGTCCGCAGCAAAGGATTGCTCCCAAGAGTCCCACCCCCACCCAAGTTAGTATTGGGGGTGAAAAGGTTAGGGGAGACTGTAGCATCAAGTTCCACTGGAATTGGTTTCAGGAATGCCGACAGAATCGCCCATCTCGTCTCTTCTCTGGCTCTCTGGTTCCACCGAGTCAGGAGCAGGGCTGTCATCAGGAGTCTCTGCCGTTTTTCGCGTGAGCCTCTCGGGAACCCAGAAAGGATTATTTTCATCCTGAGGAAAAACACAAACAGCTCCCCTGGATCTTATCAACACAAGATCCGGTCCTTTCCATTCATTAGTTATGACATCTTTCCATTTTACCATCTCTTTTGGTTTATCCATGGGTAGGCAATGCCTTTCAGCTGCCGTATGGCCATGGTCATCAAGATTTAAAAAATTTAAGGTGAACAGTGCCATGGATACTGCTGTCCTAGGCACAGGGGGCAAAGCCTGCATAATCCCCCCTTTCTGTTTTATTAGATATGATTTAAGAGTGCGGTGAGCACGTTCCACAATACCTTGTCCTTGTGGATTATACGGCAAACCTGTAAGATGAGTCACAGCCATCTGGCTACAAAATTGTTGAAATTTTTGTGAGGTAAAAGCCGGTCCGTTGTCTGTCTTTAAGAACTTTGGCTTACCCCAGGCACTCCAAGCCTCCAAGCAATGTTGGATGGCATGTGAGGCCTTTTCTCCAGATAAGGGAGTGGCTACAATTATTCCTGAACAGGTATCAATGGATACATGTACATATTGCAGCTTACCAAAGGCGGGGACATGGGTAACGTCCATTTGCCATATTTGAAGAGGCTGGATGCCCCGAGGATTAACCCCCGAGTGGGGCGCAGGCAGAAACTGACTGCAATTTTGGCAATTGACAACAATATCGCGAGCCTGTTTTCTGGAAATGGAAAAGCGGCGCCGCAAAGTTTCGGAAGTTACATGAAAGTTTTTGTGAAAACTTTTAGCAGCCTCTAGCGGCGAAGACATGGCTACAGCAATTATTTTTGTAGCCCTGTCTGCCAAATCATTGCCTTGAGCCATAGGTCCTGGCAATCCAGAATGAGCTCTAATGTGAGTAATATAAAAGGGTGATCTTCTGGCTAGAAGGCAATTTTGAATTTGCGCAAAAATTGAGGCAACTCTGCTAGACGGTTTAATAATGCCAGCCGCCTCAAGCAAATTGACAGCATTAACAACATAAGATGAATCAGACACTATATTTATAGGCTCCGAAAAACGTTGTAAAACCTCAAGAACCACTAAACATTCTACCACCTGTGGGGAGGTTTCTGTATACTGCCTCGAGTAGACCTGACCGTTAACCACAAAAGCCCCCAGCCCAGTTTTGGAACCGTCAGTATAAATAACTAACCCTTCTTTTAGGGGACTACAGGACGTTACTTTGGGAAAAACAACAGGTTGAGTCAAAGCAAACTGTAAAATTGGATGTTTTGGGTAATGATTATCTATTCTTCCCGAAAAGGAAGTGACTAAGATAGCCCAATCATTTGAAGTGGCAGCAAGAGTGGAAACCTGCATGGCATTATAGGGAACAATTAACAGCTGTGGCTCACTGCCAAAATGCGTGATGGCAGATTTTAGCCCCCTCAGCGCTAATTGCGCCACAGAATCTGGATACCAGTCAATTATTTTAGCTGGCGAGGCATTAGGATGTACCCACAATAAGGGTCCTTGCTGCCAAAGCACTGCAGTAGGGAGCCGGTTTGTTTTAAAAACACATAATGAAAAAGGTTTATCATAATCTATGCGAACCAATTGTGCATCCTGTATAGCTTCTTCTACCAACTGTAACGCTCTTTCTGCTTGCGGGGTCAAACTTCTAGGTGAGGAAACATGCGGATCTCCTTCTAAAACATCGAATAAGGGTTTAAGTTCAGCAGAAGGAATCTTAAGAAAAGGTCTAAGCCAATTAATGTCTCCCAGTAATTTTTGAAAATCATTAAGAGTGTGGAGGTGATCCCTTCTTATCTCGAGCTTTTGAGGGACAATCCTATCAGTGAATAAATACCACAGACCCTAGGAATTGACCAGTATCAAAAATCTGGAGCTTTTCTGTGGCAATATATAGGCCCTTACTTTTTAGGGCCTGTAACAATATAGGAAATGCCTCTTTTAAAATCATCAAATTTTTGTGGCATAATGCAAGACGCACCTGTTTCTTTACTCTCTCTGGGAGGAATGAGAAGGCTTTTAAAGGTGCGCGTGTCTCATAAGGAGGGGCTACTGGTAAAGGAGGTGCTGTCGGGACAACTGGGGACAAGCGCGTGGGCCTATACTGCTCGTCAGGATAATATCCTTTTTCCTCATAACTAGCTGCTCCTTCATCTACCCCTGCCTCCTCTTCTGGGTCTAAGCCTTCTCGCTCATAATCATCATTATCTGAAGTCTCGAGGCTACCAATGTTAAGAGCCTCAAAGTCTTCTACAGGGTACAAGCTGACTCCCCTTTTCTTAACATTAGAGGGCATAAGGGAATGATAATCTGAAGGTTCGTGGGTAGCTACTCTCCCGCTATACCGCGTTTCTGGAGGTCCTTTTTCCTTAGGGGGATAATACCTTTTCCTGCGCGCGCCCATTCTCTCACTCTGTTCGGCTTCTGATAGCCTATCCTGCGCTTCACTCAATACCTCTTGCCCCGCAGCGACGGCGGGCCTACAACTCTCATCTCTTAAACAATTTTGTACCATCGTCCAAATGGCCATGGTTCCGGGCCCGAGGTTTCCAGCATTTTGCGCACAGTTTAATTCTCTACCCAATCTGTTCCATGAGGCTGGTGAGAGAGACCCAGAAACTGCAAACCAAGGGGCAGTACGCTCAACCTCTCTTACAAAACGCTGCAAGATGCGGGTGGGCAATTCTAAATCTCTCTGCTTAAGAATTGACTGCAGGGCTGTAATGGTCGAGTGTGACGAGCCCATCACAGCAATGTAATGCCCGCGGCTTATTTGCGTGGCGGCCCAAGGCGAAACTGAAAGGCAAGTCTCAGCGCGTTCTCGCTTTTTTTATCTACAAAGACTTATGGAACGCAGGGGTGCCTCTGCTTATCTACGTCCGACTTAAGCACAAAATTAACACCAGCCCCGTTGGACACAGAGGAAATTAAGAGGAAGAGAATAAAAACTGCACTGACGAAGACCGGAGCCTCTACAGGCCCTTCACACGGCCGTGGAGGATTTAAACCAAATTAAAGAAAGATCCAGGATCAGACATACCTTGCCGAACTAATCTCCCCGCAGTTCTGAATTCTGTGGTGCGGACGATGGAGTGGTCGAATTTCCCGGGTTTGAGGCACCAGATGTCCCGCGCAACCGTCTCGCCTGCAAGAACGACGCGGCACACAAAATAGAATCCTTCTGCGGTAAACTTTATTAATCTGGAAAAACCGGTACTGGCTTCACGTAACGAAAAGGACGGAGAAAACCAAGAGATCCAAGGAGACGAACAGGACGAACAAGCTCCACGAGACGGCCGAAAACCAACGGGAGAAAGAGAGGAAGAAGAGAGGAAGAGAGAGAGGAAGAGAGGAAGAAAGAGGCAGAAGAGAGGCTATCCAGCCCTTCCCCTATAAAGGGATCAGTCCTTGCCTTGGACGCGGAGCCCCCTGATTGGTTGAAACTCACCAGGCCCTATGACGCCACGGGAGAGGCGGAACTCATGAAGCGGAAGTTACCCAGCCTGTGCGCACATGGCTTGTTTACTGCTAACTCGAGCCAGATATCAGCGCCATCTTGTAATGGCGAATGCGTGGGAATGCGTGGGCGGCGCCCCACAGCCGGATATCAGCGCCATCTTGTAATGACGGAAGCGTGGGAATGTGTGGGCGGCGCCCCACACTGAATAACCCTAAACACTAACCTCTAAACAACCCTAAACAACCCTAATCACTAAACCATAAACAACCCTAAACACTAAACCCTAAACAACCCTATACCCTAAACCTTAAACACTAAACCCTAAATAACCCTAAACCCTAAACCATTAACACTATACCCTAAACAACACTAAACACTAAACCCAAAACAACCCTAAAACCTAAACCTTAAACACTAAACCTTAAACAACCCTAAACACTAAACCCTAAACAATTCTAAACTTTGAACCCTAAACACTATACCCTAAACAACCCTAAACCTTAAACAATCCTAAACTCTAAACCCTAAACCCTTAACCTAAACCACCCTAAATCTTAAACAATCCTAAACCCTAAACCTTAAACCCTAAACACTAAACCCTAAACCCTAAACCTAACAATAACCATAACCCTAACCCTAACCCCTAACCCTAACCCTAACCCTAACCCAAACCCTAACCTAAACCCTAACCCCCCAACCCTAACCTTAACCCTAACCCTAACCCTAACCGTAACTCTAACCCTAACCCTAACCGTAACTCTAACCCTAACCCTAACACTAACCCTAACCCTAACCTTAACCTAACCCTAACCCTAACCCTAACCCTAACCGTAACCATAACACTAAACTCTAAACCCTAAACCTAATGCACCCTAAACCTTAAACAATCCTAAACCATAAACCTTAAACCCTAAACCCTAAATCTAACAATAAACCTAAACCTAACCCTAAATCTAACCCTAACCCTAACCGTAAACCTAAACCTAACCCTGACCCTAACCCTAACCCTAATCCTAACACTAACCATAACCCTAACCCTAACACTAACCCTAACCTTAACCCTAACCCTAACCCTAACCCTAACCCTAACTCTAACCCTAACCCTAACCCTAACCCTAACCATAATACTAAACTCTAAACCCTAAACCTAATCCACCCTAAACCTTAAACAATCCTAAACCATAAACCTTAAACCCTAAACCTAAAACTAACAATAAACCTAAACCTAACCCTAAATCTAACCCTAAACCTAACCCTAACACTAAACCTAAACCTGACCCTAACCCTATCCCTAATCCTAACACTAATCTTAACCCAAACACTAACCCTAACCCTAAACCTAACCCTAAACCTCACACTATCCCTAATCCTAACACTAAACCCTAAACTTTAAATCTAACCCTAACCCTAACCCTACCCTTAACCCTAACCCTAACCCTATCTCTAAACCTAACCCTGACCCTAACCCCAACCCTAACCCTAACATTGACCCCTAACCCCTAACACTAACCCTAACCCTAACCCCTAACCCTAACCCTAACCCTAACCCTAACCCTAACCCTAACCCTTACCCTAACCCTAACCCTATCCCTAACCC
>NW_027667621.1:112500-122500 GCF_963924665.1 Micromys minutus
AAAACCCTAAACACTAATTCCAAAAGCACCCTAAACCCTAAACTATAAACACTAAACGCTAAAAAACCCTAAACCCTAAACCCTAAACACTAAACCCTAAACAAGCCTAAACCCTAAAACCATTAACACTATACCCTAAACAACCCTAAACCCTTAACCCTAAACATTATACCCTAAACCCTAAAACACTATACAAACTTAAACCCTAAACCTTAAAATATCCTAAATCATAAATCCTGAACAAGCCTAAACACTAAATCATAAACAACCCTAAAAAACCCTAAAGAACTCTAAACGCTAAAACCTAAACAACCCTAAACATTAAACAATCTTAAACCCTAAACCCTATACCCTAAACCTAAACCACCCTAAAACTTAAACAATCCTAAACCCTAAACCTTAAACCATAAACCCTAAATTTTAAACCATAAGTCTAAGAATAACCATAACCCTAACCCTAACCCTAAACCTAAACCTAACCCTAACCCCAACCCTAA
This sequence comes from Micromys minutus, assembly GCF_963924665.1. NCBI lineage: Eukaryota > Metazoa > Chordata > Mammalia > Rodentia > Muridae > Micromys > Micromys minutus. The sequence continues at coordinate 112,998 of NW_027667621.1, forward strand.
CCTTAACCCCATAACCCTAACCCTAACCTTAAGCCTAACATAACCCCATAACCTTAACTCTAACCCTAACTCTAACCCTAATGCTAACCCTAACCCTAACCCTAACCTTAACCCCTTAATCTTAATCCCTAAATCCTAAACCCTGAACAACCATAAATCCTAAACCCTGAACAACCCTAAATTATAAACCCTGAATAACCCTAAACACTAACCTCTAAACAACCCTAAACAACCCTAATCACTAAACCATAAACAACCCTAAACACTAAACCCTAAACAACCCTATACCCTAAACCTTAAACACTAAACCCTAAATAACCCTAAACCCTAAACCATTAACACTATACCCTAAACAACACTAAACACTCAACCCAAAACAACCCTAAAACCTAAACCTTAAACACTAAACCTTAAACAACACTAAACCCTAAACACTAAACCCTAAACAACCCTAAACTTTTAAACCTAAACACTATACCCTAAACAACCCTAAACCTTAAACAATCCTAAACTCTAAACCCTAAACCCTTAACCTAAACCACCCTAAATCTTAAACAATCCTAAACCCTAAACCTTAAACCCTAAACACTAAACCCTAAACCCTAACCCTAACCCTAACCTAACCCTAACCCTAACCCTAACCCTAACCCTAACCTAACCCTAACCCTAACCCTAACCCTAACCCTAACCCTAACAAAAACCGTAACCATAACACTAAACTCTAAACCCTAAACCTAATCCACCCTAAACTTTAAACAATCCTAAACCCTAAACCTTAAACCCTAAACACTAAACCCTAAACCCTAAACCTAACAATAACCATAACCCTAACCCTAACCTCTAACCCTTACCCTAACCCTAACCCTAACCCTAACCCTAAACCTAACCCTAACCCTAACCCTAACCCTAACCCTAACCCTAACTTTAACCCTAAACCTAATCCTAACCCTAACCTTAACCCTAATCCTAATCCTAACCCTAACTCTAACCCTAACCGTAACCATAACACTAAACTCTAAATCCTAAACCTAATCCACCCTAAACCTTAAACAATCCTAAACCATAAACCTTAGACCCTAAATCCTAAATCTAACAATAAACCTAAACCTAACTCTAAATCTAACCCTAACCCTAACCCTAACCCTCAACCCTCCCTGACCCTAACCCTAACCCTAACCCTAACCCTAAACCTAAACCTAACCCTGACCCTAATCCTAACACTAACCCTATTTCTAATTCTAACCCTAACACTAATCCTAAACTTAAAACTAACCCCCTAATAATAACCCTAACCCTAACACTAACCCTAACACCTAACCCTAACCCTAACCCTAACACTAACCCTAACCCTAACCCTAACACTAACCCCTAACCCTTACCCTAACCCTAACCCTAAACCTAACCCTATCCATTACCCTAACCCTAACCCTAAAGCTAACCCTAACCCTAACCCTAACACTAACCGTAACCATACACTAAACTCTAAACCCTAAACCTAATCCACCCAAAACCTTAAAAAATCCTAAACCATAAACCTTAAACCCTAAACCCTAAATCTAACAATAAACCTAAACCTGACCCTAAATCTAACCCTAATCCTAACCCTAACCCTAAACCTAACACTGACCCTAAACCTAACCCTAATCCTAACACTAACCATAACCCTAACCCTAAGCCTAACACTAACCTTAACCCTAACCCTAACCCTAACCCTAACCCTAACCCTAACCCTAACCCTAACCGTAACCATAATACTAAACTCTAAACCCTAAACCTAATCCACCCTAAACCTTAAACAATCCTAAACCATAAACCTTAAACCCTAAACCCTAAATCTAACAATAAACGTAAACCTAACCCTTAATCTAACCCTAACCCTAACCCTAAACCTAACCCTGACCCTAACCCTAAACCTAATCCTAACACTAACCATAACCCAAACACTAACCCTAACCCTAACCCTAAACCTACCCCTAACCCTAAACCTCACACTATCCCTAATCCTAACACTAAACCCTAAACTTTAAATCTAACCCTAACCCTAACCCTACCCTTAAACCTAACCCTACCCTATCCCTAAACCTAACCCTGACCCTAATCCTAACACTAAACCTATTTCTAATTCTAACCCTAACACTAATCCTAAACTTAAACCTAACCCCCTAATAATAACCCTAACACTAAACCTAACCCTAACCCTAACCCTAACCCTAACCCCTAACCCCTAACACTAACCCTGACCCTAACCCCTAACCCTAACCCTAACCCTAACCTAACCCTAACACTAACCCTAACCCTAACCCTAACCCTATCCCTAACCCTAACCCTTACCCTAACACTAACACTAACCTTAACCCTAACCCTAACCTTAACCCTCACACTAACCCTCACCCTAACCCTCATCCTAACCCTAAACCTAACCCTAACACTAACCCTAACACCCTAAATCCTAAACCCTAAACCCAGAAAAACCCTAAACACTAATTCCAAAAGCACCCTAAACCCTAAACTCTAAACACTAAATGCTAAAAAACCCTAAACCCTAAACCCTAAACACTAAACCCTAAACAAGCCTAAACCCTTAAACCATTAACACTATACCCTAAACAACCCTAAACTCTTAACCCTAAACATTATAGCCTAAACCCTAAAATACTATACAACCTTAAACCCTAAACCTTAAAATATCCTAAATCATAAATCCTGAACAACCCTAAACACTAAATCATAAACAACCCTAAAAAAACCTAAACAATTCTAAACGCTAAAACATAAACAACCCTAAACATTAAACAATCTTAAACGCTAAACCCTATACCCTAAACCTAAACCACCCTAAAACTTAAACAATCCTAAACCCTAAACCTTAAACCATAAACCGTAAATTTTAAACCATAAATCTAAGAATAACCATAACCCTAACCCTAACCCTAAACCTAAACCTAACCCTAACCCTAACCCTATCCTTAAGCCTAACATAACCACATAACCCTAACCCTAACCCTCACCCTAACCCTAACCCTAACCCTAACCCTAACCCTAACCCTAACCCTAACCCCTAACCCCTAACACTAACCCTAACCCTAACCCTAACCCTAACCTTACCCTAACCCTAACCCTAACCCTAACCCTAACCCTAACCCTAAACCTAACCCTAACTTTAACCCTAACACTAACCCTAACCCCTAACCCTTACCCTAACCCTAACCCTAACCCTAACCCTAACACTAACCCTAACCCTAAACCTAAACCTGACCCTAACCTTAACCCTAATCCTAACACTAATCATAACCCAAACACTAACCCTAACCCTAACCCTAAAGCTAACCCTAAAACTCACACTATCCCTAATCCTAACACTAAACCCTAAACTTTAAATGTAACCCTAACCCTAACCCTACCCTTAACCCTAACCCTAACCCTATCCCTAAACCTAACCCTGACCCTAATCCTTACACTAACCCTATTTCTAATTCTAACCCTAACACTAATCCTAAACTAAAACCTAACCCCCTAATAATAACCCTAACACTAAACCTAACCCTAACGCTAACCCTAACCCTAACACTAACACTAACCCCTAACCCCTAACACTAACACTAACCCTAACCCCTAACCCTAACCCTAACCTTAACCCTAACCCTAACCCTAACCCTATCCCTAACCCTAACCCTTACCCTAACACTAACACTAACCTTAACCCTAACCCTAAAATTAACCCTCACCCTAACCCTCACCTTAACCCTAAACCTAACCCTATCACTAACCCTAACACCCTAAATCCTAAACCTTAAACCCCGAAAAACCCTAAACACTAATTCCAAAAGCACCCTAAACCCTAAACTATAAACACTAAACCCTAAAAAACCCTAAACCCTAAACCCTAAACACTAAACCCTAAACAAGCCTAAACCCTAAAACCATTAACACTATACCCTAAACAACCCTAAACCCTTAACGCTAAACATTATACCCTAAACCCTAAAACACTATACAACCTTAAACCCTAAACCTTAAAATATCCTAAATCATAAATCCTGAACAACACTAAACACTAAATTATAAACAACCCTAAAAAACCCTAAACAACTCTAAACGCTAAAACCTAAACAACCCTAACCATTAAACAATCTTAAACGCTAAATTCTATACCCTAAGCCTAAACCACCCTAAAACTTAAACAATCCTAAACCCTAAACCTTAAACCCTAAACCCTAAATTTTAAACCATAAGTCTAAGAATAACCATAACCCTAACCCTAACCCTAAACCTAAACCTAACCCTAACCCCAACCCTAACCTTAACCCCATAACCCTAACCCTAACCTTAAGCCTAACATAACCCCATAACCTTAACTCTAACCCTAACTCTAACCCTAATGCTAACCCTAACCCTAACCCTAACCCTAACCCTAACCCTAACCCCTTAACCTTAATCCCTAAATCCTAAACCCTGAACAACCATAAATCCTAAACCCTGAACAACCCTAAATCATAAACCCTGAATAACCCTAAACACTAACCTCTAAACAACCCTAAACAACCCTAATCACTAAACCATAAACAACCCTAAACACTAAACCCTAAACAAACCTATACCCTAAACCTTAAACACTAAACCCTAAATAACCCTAAACCCTAAACCATTAACACTATACCCTAAACAACACTAAACACTAAACCCAAAACAACCCTAAAACCTAAACCTTAAACACTAAACCTTAAACAACCCTAAACCCTAAACACTAAACCCTAAACAACCCTAAATTTTAACCCTAAACACTATACCCTAAACAACCCTAAACCTTAAACAATCCTAAACTCTAAACCCTAAACCCTTAACCTAAACCACCCTAAATCTTAAACAATCCTAAACCCTAAACCTTAAACCCTAAACACTAAACCCTAAAACCTAAACCTAAGAATAACCATAACCCTAACCCTAACACCTAACCCTTACCCTAACCCTAACCCTGACCCTAATCCTAACCCTAACCCTAACCCTAACCCTAACCCTAACCCTAACCCTAAACCTAAACCTAATCCTAACCCTAACCTTAACCCTAATCCTAACCCTAACCCTAACCCTAACCCTAACCGTAACCATAACACTAAACTCTAAACCCTAAACCTAATCCACCCTAAACCTAAAACAATCCTAAACCATAAACCTTAGACCCTAAATCCTAAATCTAACAATAAACCTAAACCTAACCCTAAATCTAACCCTAACCCTAACCCTAACCCTAAACCCTCCCTGACCCTAACCCTAACCCTAACCCTAACCCTAACCCTAAACCTAACCCTGACCCTAATCCTAACACTAACCCTATTTCTAATTCTAACCCTAACACTAATCCTAAACTTAAACCTAACCCCCTAATAATGACCCTAACCCTAACACTAACTAACCCTAACCCCTAACCCTAACCCTAACCTAACCCTAACCCTAACCCTAACACAAACCCTAACACTAACCCCCTAACTTTTACCATAACCCTAACCCTAACCCTAAACCTAACCCTTACCATAACCCTAACCCTAACCCTAACCCCATCCCTAACCCTAACCCTAACCGTAACCATAACACTAAACTCTAAACCCTAAACCTAATCCACCCTAAACCTTAAACAATCCTAAACCATAAACCTTAAACCCTAAATCTAACAATAAACCTAAACCTAACCCTAAATCTAACCCTAACCCTATCCCTAACAATAAACCTAACCCTGACCCTAACCCTAACCCTAATCCTAACACTAACCATAACCCTAACCCTAACACTAACCCTAACCTTAACCCTAACCCTAACCCTAACCCTAACCCTAACTCTAACCCTAACCCTAACCCTAACCGTAACATTAATACTAAACTCTAAACCCTAAACCTAATCCACCCTTAAACTTAAACAATCCTAATCCATTAACCTTAAACCCTAAACCCTAAATCTAACAATAAACCTAAACCTAACCCTAAATCTAACCCTAACCCTAACCCTGACCCTAAACATAAACCTGACCCTAACCCTAATCCTAATCCTAACACTAATCATAACCCAAACACTAACCCTAACCCTAACCCTAAACCTAACCCTAAACCTCACACTATCCCTAATCCTAACACTAAACCCTAAACTTTAAATCTAACCCTAACCCTAATCCTACACTTAACCCTAACCCTAACCATATTTCTAAACCTAACCCTGACCCTAATCCTAACACTAACCCTATTTCTAATTCTAACCCTAACACTAATCCTAAACTAAAACCTAACCCCCTAATAATAAACCTAACACTAAACCTAACCCTAACCCTAATCCTAACACTAACCCTAACACTAACCCCTAACTTCTAACACTAACCCTAACCCAAACCCCTAACCCTAACCCTAACCCTAACCCTAACCTTAACCCTAACCCTAACCCTAACCCTAACACTATCCCTAACCCTAACCCTTATTCTAACACTAACACTAACCTTAACCCTAACCCTAACCTTAACCCTCACCCTAACCCTCACCTTAACCCTAAACCTAACCCTAACACTAACCCTAACACCCTAAATCCTAAACCCTAAACCCCGAAAAACCCTAAACACTAATTCCAAAAGCACCCTAAACCCTAAACTATAAACACTAAACGCTAAAAAACCCTAAACACTAAACCCTAAATACTAAACCCTAAACAAGCCTAAACCCTAAAACCATTAACACTATACCCTAAACAACCCTAAACCCTTAACCCTAAACATTATACCCTAAACCCTAAAACACTATACAACCTTAAACCCTAAACCTTAAAATATCCTAAATCATAAATCCTGAACAAGCCTAAACACTAAATCATAAACAACCCTAAAAAACCCTAAATAACTCTAAACGCTAAAACCTAAACAAGCTAAACATTAAACAATCTTAAACGCTAAACCCTATACCCTAAACCTAAACCACCCTAAAACTTAAACAATCCTAAACCCTAAACCTTAAACCATAAACCCTAAATTTTAAACCATAAATCTAAGAATAACCATAACCCTAACCCTAACCCTAAACCTAAACCTAACCCTAACCCCAACCCTAACCTTAACCCCATAACCCTAACCCTAACCTTAAGCCTAACATAACCCCATAACCTTAACTCTAACCCTAACTCTAACCCTAATGCTATCCCTAACCCTAACCCTAACCCTAACCTTAACCGCTTAACCTTAATCCCTAAATCCTAAACCCTGAACAACCATAAATCCTAAACCCTGAACAACCCTAAATCATAAACCCTGAATAACCCTAAACACTAACCTCTAAACAACCCTAAACAACCTTAATCACTAAACCATAAACAACCCTAAACACTAAACCCTAAACAACCCTATACCCTAAACCTTAAACACTAAACCCTAAATAACCCTAAACCCTAAACCATTAACACTATACCCTAAACAACACTAAACACTAAACCCAAAAGAACCCTAAAACCTAAACCTTAAACACTAAACCTTAAACAACCCTAAACCCTAAACACTAAACCCTAAACAACCCTAAACTTTTAACCCTAAACACTATACCCTAAACAACCTTAAACCTTGAACAATCCTAAACTCTAAACCCTAAACCCTTAACCTAAACCACCCTAAATCTTAAACAATCCTAAACCCTAAACCATAAACCTTAAACACTAAACCCTAAACCCTAAACCTAACAATAACCATAACCCTAACCCTAACCCCAAACCCTTACCCTAACCCTAACCCTAACACTAACCCTAATCCTAACCCTAACCCTAAACCTAACCCTAACCCTAATCCTAACTCTAACCCTAATCCTAAACCTAATCCTAACCCTAACCTTAACCCTAATCCTAACCCTAACCCTAACCCTAACCGTAACCAAAACACTAAACTCTAAACCCTAAACCTAATACACCCTAAACCTTAAACAATCCTAAACCATAAACTTTAGACCCTAAATCCTAAATCTAGCAATAAACCTAAACCCAACCCTAAATCTAACCCTAACCCTAACCCTAACCCTAAACCCTCCCTGACCTTAACCCTAACCCTAACCCTAACCCTAACCCTAAACCTAACCATGACCCTAATCCTAACACTAACCCTATTTCTAATTGTAACCCTAACACTAATCCTAAACTTAAACCTAACACCCTAATAATAACCCTAAACCTAACACTAACCCTAACCCCTAATCCTAACCCTAACCCTAACCCTAACCTAACCCTAACCCTAACACTAACCCCTAACCCTTACCCTAACTCTAACCCTAACCCTAACCCTATTCATTACTCTAACCCTAACCCTAACCCTAACCCTAACCCTAACCCTAACACTAACCGTAACCATAACACTAAACTCTAAACACTAAAACTAATCCACCCTAAACCTTAAACCATCCTAAACCATAAACCTTAAACCCTAAACCCTAAATCTAACAATAAACCTAAACCTGACCCTAAATCTAACCCTAACCCTAACCCTAATCCTAACACAAACCCTATTTCTAATTCTAACCATAACACTAATCCTAAACTAAAACCTAACCCCCTAATAATAACCCTAACACTAAACCTAACCCTAACCCTAACCCTAACACTAACCCCTAACCCCTAACACTAACCCTAACCCTAACCCCTAACCCTAAACCTAACACTAACCTTAATCCTAACCCTAACCCTAACACTAACCCCTAACCCTAACCCTAACCCTAACCCTAACCTTAACCCTAACCCTAAACCTAACCCTAACCCTATCCCTAACCCTAACCCTTACCCTAACACTAACACTAACCTTAACCCTAACCCTAACCTTAACCCTCACCCTAACCCTCACCTTAACCCTAAACCTAACCCTAACACTAACCCTAACACCCTAAATCCTAAACCCTAAACTTCGAAAAACCCTAAACACTAATTCCAAAAGCACCCTAAACCCTAAACTATAAACACTAAACGCTAAAAAACCCTAAACCCTAAACCCTAAACACTAAACCCTAAACAAGCCTAAACCCTAAAACCATTAACACTATACCCTAAACAACCCTAAACCCTTAACCCTAAACATTATACACTAAACCCTAAAACACTATACAACCTTAAACACTAAACCTTAAAATATCCTAAATCATAAATCCTGAACAAGCCTAAACACTGAATCATAAACAACCCTAAAAAACCCTAAACAACTCTAAAGGCTAAAACCTAAACAACCCTAAACATTAAACAATCTTAAACGCTAAACCCTATACCCTAAACCTAAACCACCCTAAAACTTAAACAATCCTAAACTCTAAACCTTAAACCATAAACCCTAAATTTTAAACCATAAGTCTAAGAATAACCATAACCCTAACCCTAACCCTAAACCTAAACCTAACCCTAACCCCAACCCTAACCTTAACCCCATAACCCTAACCCTAATCTTAAGCCTAACATAACCCCATAACCTTAACTCTAACCCTAACTCTAACCCTAATGCTTACCCTAACCATAACCCT
>NW_027667621.1:130000-150000 GCF_963924665.1 Micromys minutus
TAAACCCTAAACCTAATCCACCCTAAACCTTAAACAATCCTAAACCATAAACCGTAGACCCTAAACCCTAAATCTAACAATAAACCTAAACCTAACCCTAAATCTAACCCTAACCCTAAACCTTTTCTGACCCTAACCCTAACCCTAACCCTAACCCTAAACCTAACACTGACCCTAATCCTAACACTAACCCTATTTCTAATTCTAACCCTAACACTAATCCTAAACTTAAACCTAACCCCCTAATAATAACGCTAACCATTACACTAACCCTAACCCCTAACCCTAACCCTAACCCTAACCCTAACCATAACCATAACACTAAACTCTAAACCCTAAACCTAATCCACCCTAAACCTTAAACAATCCTAAACCATAAACCTCAAACCCTAAACCCTAAATCTAACAATAAACCTAAACCTAACCCTAAATCTAACACTAACCCTAACCGTAAACCTAAACCTACCCCTGACCCTAATCCAAAGCCTAATCCTAACAATAACCATAACCCAAACAAAGACTAACCCTAACCCTAATCCTAACCATAACCCTAAACCTCACACTAACTCTATCCCTAACCCTAACCCTAACCCTAACCCTAACCCTAACACTATCCCTAACCCTAACCCTTACCCTAACATTAACACTAACCTTAACCCTAACCCTAACGTTAACTCTCACCCTAACCCTAAACCTAACCCTAAATCCCTAAATCCTAAACCCTAAACCCAGAAAAACCCTAAACACGAATTCCAAAAGCACCCTAAACCCTAAACTCTAAACACTAAACGCTAAAAACCCTAAACCCTAAACCCTAAACACTAAACCCTAAACAAGCCTAAACCCTAAAACCATTAACACTATACCCTAAACAACCCTAAACTCTTAACCCTAAACATTATAGCCTAAACCCTAAAACACTATACAATCTTAAACCCTAAACCTTAAAATATCCTAAATCATAAATCCTGAACAACCCTAAACACTAAATCATAAACAACCCTAAAAAAACCTAAACAACTCTAAACGCTAAAACATAAACAACCCTAAACATTAAACAATCTTAAACGCTAAACCTTATACCCTAAACCTAAACCACCCTAAAACTTAAACAATCCTAAACCCTAAACCTTAAACCATAAACCCTAAATTTTAAACCATAAATCTAAGAATAACCATAACCCTAACACTAACCCTAAACCTAAACCTAACCCAAACCCAACCCTAACCTTAACCCCATAACCCTAACCCTAACCTTAAGCCTAACATAACCACATAACCCTAACCCTAACCCTCACCCTAACCCTAACCCTAACCCTAACCCTAACCCCTAACTCCTAACACTAACCCTAACCCTAACCCCTAACCCTAACCCTAACCCTAACCCTAACCTTACCCTAACCCTAACCCTAACCCTAACCCTAACCCTAACCCTAAACCTAACCTTAACCCTAACCTTAACCCTAACCCCTAACCATTACCCTAACCCTAACCCTAACCATAACCCTAAACCTAACCCTAACCCTTACCCTAACCGTAACCCTAACCCTAACCCTAACCCTAACCCTAAACCTAACCCTAACCCTAACCTTAACCCTAATCCTAACCCTAACCCTAACCCTAACCGTAACCATAACACTAAACTCTAAACCCTAAACCTAATCCACCCTAAACCTTAAACAATCCTAAACCATAAACCGTAGACCCTAAACTCTAAATCTAACAATAAACCTAAACCTAACCCTAAATCTAACCCTAAACCTAACCCTAACCCTAAACCTAAACCTGACCCTAACCCTAACCCTAATAATAACACTAATCATAACCCAAACACTAACCCTAACCCTAACCCTAAACCTAACCCTAAACCTCACACTATCCCTAATCCTTACACTAAACCCTAAACTTTAAATCTAACCCTAACCCTAACTCTACCCTTAACCCTAACCCTAACAATATCCCTAAACCTAACCATGACCCTAATCCTAACACTAACCCTATTTCTAATTTTAACCCTAACACTAATCCTAAACTATAACCTAACCCCCTAATAATAACCCTAACAATAAACCTAACCCTAATCCTAACCCTAACCCTAACACTAACCCCTAACCCCTAACACTAACCCTAACCCTAACCCCTAACCCTAACCCTAACACTAACCTTAACCCTAACCCTAACCCTAACACTAACCCCTAACCCTAACCCTAACCTTAACCTTAACCCTAACCCTAAACCTAACCCTAACCCTATCCCTAACCCTAACCCTTACCCTAACACTAACACTAACCTTAACCCTAACCCTAACCTTAACCCTCACCCAAACCCTCACCTTAACCCTAAACCTAACCCTAACACTAACCCTAACACCCTAAATCCTAAACCCTAAACCCCGAAAAACCCTAAACACTAATTCCAAAAGCACCCTAAACCCTAAACTATAAACACTAAACGCTAAAAAACCCTAAACCCTAAACCCTAAACCCTAAACAAGCCTAAACCCTAAAACCATTAACACTATACCCTAAACAACCCTAAACCCTTAACCCTAAACATTATACCCTAAACCCTAAAACACTATACAACCTTAAACCCTAAACCTTAAAATAACCTAAATCATAAATCCTGAACAACCCTAAACACTAAATCATATAGAACCCTAAAAAACCTTTAACAACTCTAAACGCTAAAACCTAAACAACCCTAAACATTAAACAATCTTAAACGCTAAACCCTATACCCTAAACCTAAACCACCCTAAAACTTAAACAATCCTAAACCCTAAACCTTAAACCATAAACCCTAAATTTTAAACCATAAATCTAAGAATAACCATAACCCTAACCCTAACCCTAAACCTAAACCTAACCCTAACCCCAACCCTAACCCCATAACCCTAACCCTAACCTTAAGACTAACATAACCCCATAACCCTAAATCTAACCCTAACTCTAACCCTAATGCTAACCCTAACCCTAACCCTAACCCTAACCCCTTAACCTTAATCCCTAAATCCTAAACCCTGAAAAACCATAAATCCTAAACCCTGAACAACCCTAAATCATAAACCCTGAATAACCCTAAACACTAACCTCTAAACAACCCTAAACAACCCTAATCACTAAACCATAAACAACCCTAAACACTAAACCCTAAACAACCCTATACCGTAAACCTTAAACACTAAACCCTAAATAACCCTAAACCCTAAACCATTAACACTATACCCTAAACAACACTAAACACTAAACCCAAAACAACCCTAAAACCTAAACCTTAAACACTAAACCTTAAACAACCCTAAACCCTAAAAACTAAACCCTAAACAACCCTAAACTTTTAACCCTAAAAACTATACCCTAAAGAACCCTAAACCTTAAACAATCCTAAACTCTAAACCCTAAACCCTTAACCTAAACCACCCTAAATCTTAAACAATCCTAAACCCTAAACCTTAAACCCTAAACATTAAACCCTAAACCCTAAACCTAACAATAACCATAACCCTAAACCTAACCCCTAACCCTTACCCTAACTCTAACCCTAACCCTAATCCTAACCCTAACCCTAACCCTAACCCTAACCCTAACCCTAAACCTAATTATAACCCTAACCTTAACCCTAATCCTAACCCTAACCCTAACTCTAACCGTAACCATAACAGTAAACTCTAAACCCTAAACCTAATCCACCCTAAACCTTAAACAATCCTAAACCATAAACCTTAGACCCTAAATCCTAAATCTAACAATAAACCTAAACCTAACCCTAAATCTAACCCTAACCCTAACCCTAAACCCTCCCTGACCCTAACCCTAACCCTAACCCTAACCCTAAACCTAACCCTGACCCTAATCCTAACACTAACCCTATTTCTAATTCTAACCCTAACACTAATCCTAAATTTAAAACTAACCCCCTAATAATAACCCTAACCCTAACACTAACCCTAACCCCTAACCCTAACCCTAACCCTAACCTAACCCTAATCCTAACCCTAACACTAACCCCTAACCCTTACCCTAACCCTAACTCTAACCCTAACCATTACCCTAACCCTAACCCTAACCCTAACCCTAACCCTAACACTAACTGTAACTTTAACACTAAACTCTAAACCCTAAACCTAATCCACCCTAAACCTTAAAAAATCCTAAACCATAAACCTTATTCCCTAAACCCTAAATCTAACAATAAACCTAAACCTGACCCTAAATCTAACCCTAACCCTAACCCTAACCCTAAACCTAACCCTGACCCTAACACTAACCCTAATCCTAACATTAACCATAACCTTAACCCTAACCCTAACCCTAACCTTAACCCTAACCCTAACCCTAACCCTAACCCTAACCCTAACCCCTTAACCTTAATCCCTAAATCCTAAACCCTGAACAACCATAAATCCTAAACCCTGAACAACCCTAAATCATAAACCCTGAATAACCCTAAACACTAACCTTTAAACAACCCTAAACAACCCTAATCACTAAATCATAAACAACCCTAAACACTAAACCCTAAACAACCCTATACCCTAAACCTTAAACACTAAACCCTAAATAACCCTAAACCCTAAACCATTAACACATTACCCTAAACAACACTAAACACTAAACCCAAAACAACCCTAAAACCTAAACCTTAAACACTAAAACTTAAACAACCCTAAACCCTAAACACTAAAGCCTAAACAACCCTAAACTTTTAACCCTAAACACTATACCCTAAACAACCCTAAACCTTAAACAATCCTAAAGTCTAAACCCTAAACCCTTAACCTAAACCACCCTAAATCTTAAACAATCCTAAACCCTAAACCTTAAACCCTAAACACTAAACCCTAAACCCTAAACCTAACAATAACCATAACCCTAACCCTAACCCCTAACCTTACCCTAACCCTAACCCTAACCCTAATCCTAACCCTAACCCTAACCCTAACCCTAACCCTAAACCTAATCCTAACCCTTACCCTAACCCTAACTTTAACCCTAACCCTAATCCTAACACTAAACCCAAAACCCTAAACCTAACCATAACCCTAAAACTAAACTTTAAATCCAAAACCTAATCTACCCTAAACCTTAAACAATCCTAAACCCTAAACCCTGAACCCTAAACCTAACCCTAACTCTAACCCTAACACTAACCATAACCCTAACACTAAATTGTAAACCCTAAAATTAAGTTACGATAAACCTTAAACAATCCTAAACCCTAAACCTTAAACCCTAAACACTAAACCCTAAACCCTAAACCTAACAATAACCATAACCCTAACCCTAACCCCTAACCCTTACCCTAACCCTAACCCTAATCCTAACCCTAACCCTAACCCTAACCCTAAACCTAATTCTAACCCTAAACTTAACCCTAATCCTATCCTTAACCCTAACCCTATCCCTAACCTTAACCATAACACTAAACTCTAAACCCTAAACCTAATCCACCCTAAACCTTAAACAATCCTAAACCATAAACCTTAGACCCTAAATCCTAAATCTAACAATAAACCTAAACCTAACCCTAAATCTAACCCTAACCCTAACCCTAACCCTAAACCTTCCCTGACCCTAACACTAACCCTAACCCTAACCCTAAACCTAACCCTAACCCTAATCCTAACACTAACCCTATTTCTAATTCTAACCCTAACACTAATCCTAAACTTAAACCTAATCCCGTAATAATAACCCTAACCCTAACACTAACCCTAACCCCTAACCCTAACCCTAACCCTAACCCTAACGTAACCCTAACCCTAACCCTAACCCTAACCTAACCCTAACCCTAACCCTAACACAAACCCTAACACTAACCCCCTAACTTTTACCCTAACCCTAACCCTAACCCTAATCCTAACCCTTACCATAACCCTAACCCTAACCCCATCCCTAACCCTACCCCTAACCGTAACCATAACACTAAACTCTAAACCCTAAACCTAATCCACCCTAAACCTTAAACAATCCTAAACCATAAACCTTAAACCCTAAACCCTAAATCTAACAATAAACCTAAACCTAACCCTAAATCTAACCCTAACCCTATCCCTAACCCTAAACCTAACCCTGACCCTAACCCTAACACTAATCCTAACACTAACCATAACTCTGACCCTAACACTAACCTTAACCTTAACCCTAACCCAACCCTAACCCTAACCGTAACCATAATACTAAACTCTAAACCCTAAACCAAATCCACCCTTAAACTTAAACAATCAAAAACCGTAAACCTTAAACCCTAAACCCTAAATCTAACAATAAACCTAAACCTAACCCTAAATCTAACCCTAACCCTAAACATAAACCTGACCCAAACCCTAATCCTAACACTAATCATAACAAAAACACTAACCCTAACTATAACCCTAAAACTAACCCTAAACCTCACACTATCCCTAATCCTAACACTAAACCCTAAACTTTATATCTAACCCTAACCCAAACCCTACCCTTAACCTTAACCCTAACCATACTTCTAAACCTAACACTGACCCTAATCCTAACACTAACCCTATTTCTAATTCTAACCCTAACACTAATCCTAAACTAAAACCTAACCCCCTAATAATAACCCTAACACTAAACCTAACCCTAACCCTAACACTAACACTAACCCCTAACCCCTAACACTAACCCTAACCCAAACCCCTAACCCTAACCATAACCTTAACCCTAACCCTAACCCTAACCCTAACCCTATCCCTAACCCTAACCCTTATTCTAACACTAACACTAACCTTAACCCTAACCCTAACCTTAACCCTAACCCTAACCCTCACCTTAACCCTAAACCTAACCCTAACACTAACCCTAACACCCTAAATCCTAAACCCTAAACCCCGAAAAACCCTAAACACTAATTCCAAAAGCACCCTAAACCCTAAACTATAAACACTAAATGCTAAAAAACCCTAAACCCTAAACCCTAAACACTAAACCCTAAACAAGCCTAAACCCTAAAACCATTAACACTATACCCTAAACAACCCTAAACCCTTAACCCTAAACATTATACCCTAAACCCTAAAACACTATACAACCTTAAACCCTAAACCTTAAAATATCCTAAATCATAAATCCTGAACAAGCCTAAACACTAAATCATAAACAACCCTAAAAAAAGCTAAACAACTCTAAACGCTAAAACCTAAACAACCCTAAACATTAAACAATCTTAAACCCTAAACCCTATACCCTAAACCTAAACCACCCTAAAACTTAAACAATCCTAAACCCTAAACTTTAAACCATAAACCCTAAATTTTAAACCATAAGTCTAAGAATAACCATAACCCTAACCCTAAACCTAACCTTAACCCCAACCCTAACCTTAACCCCATAACCCTAACCCTAACCTTAAGCCTAACATAACCCCATAACCTTAACTCTAACTTTAACTCTAACCCTAATGCTAACCCTAACCCTAACCTTAACCCCTTAACCTTAATCCCTAAATCCTAAACCCTGAACAACCATAAATCCTAAACCCTGAACAACCCTAAATCATAAACCCTGAATAACCCTAAACACTAACCTCTAAACAACCCTAAACAACCCTAATCACTAAACCATAAACAACCCTAAACACTAAACCCTAAACAACCCTATACCCTAAACCTTAAACACTAAACCCTAAATAACCCTAAACCCTAAACCATTAACACTATACCCTAAACAACACTAAACACTAAACCCAAAACAACCCTAAAACCTAAACCTTAAACACTAAACCTTAAACAACCCTAAACCCTAAACACTAAACCCTAAACAACCCTAAATTTTTAAACCTAAACACTATACCCTAAACAACCCTAAACCTTAAACAATCCTAAACTCTAAACCCTAAACCCTTAACCTAAACCACCCTAAATCTTAAACAATCCTAAACCCTAAACCTTAAACCCTAAACACTAAACCCTAACCCTAACCTAACCCTAACCCTAACCTAACCCTAACACTAACCGTAACCATAACACTAAACTCTAAAGCCTAAACCTAATCCACCCTAAACTTTAAACAATCCTAAACCATAAACCTTAAACCCTAAACCCTAAATCTAACAATAAACCTAAACCTGACCCTAAATCTAACCCTAACCCTAAACCTAACCCTGACCCTAACCGTAACCCTAATCCTAACACTAACCATAACCTTAACCCTAACCCTAATCCTAACCTTAACCCTAACCTTAACCCTAACCCTAAACCTTCCCTAACCCTAACCCTAACCCTAAACCTAACCCTGACCCTAATCCTAACACTAACCCTATTTCTAATTCTAACCTTAACACTAATCCTAAACTTAAACCTAATCCCGTAATAATAACCCTAATCCTAACACTAACCCTAACCCCTAACCCTAACCTAACCCTAACCCTAACACAAACCCTAACACTAACCCCCTAACTTTTACCCTAACCCTAACCCTAACCCTAAACCTAACCCTACCATAACCCTAACCCTAACCCTAACCCCATCCCTAACCCTACCCCTAACCGTAACCATAACACTAAACTCTAAACCCTAAACCTAATCCACCCTAAACCTTAAACAATCCTAAACCATAAACCTTAAACCCTAAACCCTAAATCTAACAATAAACCTAAACCTAACCCTAAATCTAACCCTAAACCTATCCCTAACCCTAAACCTAACCCTGACCCTAACCCTAATCCTAACACTAACCATAACCCTGACCCTAACACTAACCCTAACCTTAACCCTAACCCTAACCTTAACCCTAACTCTAACCCTAACCCTAACCGTAACCATAATACTAAACTCTAAACCCTAAACCAAATCCACCCTTAAACTTAAACAATCCTAAACCATAAACCTTAAACCCTAAACCCTAAATCTAACAATAAACCTAAACCTAACCCTAAATCTAACCCTAACCCTAAACATAAACCTGACCCAAACCCTAATACTAATCCTAACACTAATCATAACCCAAACACTAACCCTAACCCTAAAACTAACCCTAAACCTCACACTATCCCTAATCCTAACACTAAACCCTAAACTTTATATCTAACCCTAACCCTAACCCTACCCTTAACCTTAACCCTAACCATACTTCTAAACCTAACCCTGACCCTAATCCTAACACTAACCCTATTTCTAATTCTAACCCTAAAACTAATCGTAAACTAAAACCTAACCCCCTAATAATAACCCTAACACTAAACCTAACCCTAACCCCTAACCCCTAACACTAACCCTAACCCAAACCCCTAACACAAACCCTAACCCTAACCCTAACCTTAACCCTAACCCTATCCCTAACCCTAAACCTTATTCTAACACTAACACTAACCTTAACCCTAACCCTAACCCTCACCCTAACCCTCACCTTAACCCTAAACCTAACCCTAACACTAACCCTAACACCCTAAATCCTAAACCCTAAACCCCGAAAAACCCTAAACACTAATTCCAAAAGCACCCTAAACCCTAAACTATAAACACTAAACGCTAAAAAACCCTAAACCCTAAACACTAAACCCTAAACAAGCCTAAACCCTAAAACCATTAACACTATACCCTAAACAACCCTAAACCCTTAACCCTAAACATTATACCCTAAACCCTAAAACACTATACAACCTTAAACCCTAAACCTTAAAATATCCTAAATCATAAATCCTGAACAAGCCTAAACACTAAATCATAAACAACCCTAAAAAACCCTAAACAACTCTAAACGCTAAAACCTAAACAACCCTAAACATTAAACAATCTTAAACCCTAAACCTTAAACCTAAACCACCCTAAAACTTAAACAATCCTAAACCCTAAACCTTAAACCATAAACCCTAAATTTTAAACCATAAGTCTAAGAATAACCATAACCCTAACCCTAACCCTAACCCTAAACCTAACCCTAACACCAACCCTAACTTTAACCCTATAACCCTAACCCTAACCTTAAGCCTAACATAACCCCATAACCTTAACTCTAACCCTAACTCTAACCCTAATGCTAACCCTAACCCTAACCTTAACCCCGTAACCTTAATCCCTAAATCCTAAACCCTGAACAACCATAAATCCTAAACTCTGAACAACCCTAAATCATAAACCCTGAATAACCCTAAACACTAACCTCTAAACAACCCTAAACAACCCTAATCACTAAACCATAAACAACCCTAAACACTAAACCCTAAACAACCCTATACCCTAAACCTTAAACACTAAACCCTAAATATCCCTAAACCCTAAACCATTAACACTATACCCTAAACAACACTAAACACTAAACCCAAAACAACCCTAAAACCTAAACCTTAAACACTAAACCTTAAACAACCCTAAACCCTAAACACTAAACCCTAAACAACCCTAAACTTTTAACCCTAAACACTATACCCTACACAACCCTAAACCTTAAACAATCCTAAACTCTAAACCCTAAACCCTTAACCTAAACCACCCTAAATCTTAAACAATCCTAAACCCTAAACCTTAAACCCTAAACACTAAACCCTAAACCCTAAACCTAACAATAACCATAACCCTAACCCTAACCCCTCCAACCCTAACCTTAACCCTAACCCTAACCCTAACCGTAACTCTAACCCTAACCCTAACCGTGTCCCGCGCAACCGTCTCGCCTGCAAGAACGACGGGGCACACAAAATAGAATCCTTCTGCGGTAAACTTTATTAATCTGGAAAAACCGGTACTTGCTTCACGTAACGAAAAGGACGGAGAAAACCAAGAGATCCAAGGAGACGAACAGGACGAACAAGCTCCACGAGACGGCCGAAAACCAACGGGAGAAAGAGAGGAAGAAGAGAAGAAGAGAGAGAGGAAGAGAGGAAGAAAGAGGCAGAAGAGAGGCTATCCAGCCCTTCCCCTATAAAGGGATCAGTCCTTGCCTTGGACGCGGAGCCCCCTGATTGGTTGAAACTCACCAGGCCCTATGACGCCACGGGAGAGGCGGAACTCATGAAGCGGAAGTTACCCAGCCTGTGCGCACATGGCTTGTTTACTGCTAACTCCAGCCAGATATCAGCGCCATCTTGTAATGGCGAATGCGTGGGAATGTGTGGGCGGCGCCCCACATCTCCCCCTATCTTTTATACTTTAAGCAAAGTAGGACACCCATATTAGGAGGGCGGAGATAGAGGTCTAATCCTCATTAAGGTGTATAAAGACCATGTACAGGAGTAACCGCTAGGCCTTTTGTAGCCCGCAGTACACCTGACCTGTCACTCTGCCGTTTTTCTGAGGGAGGGACACTGGGGCAGGAAACCCTCATACAAATGGCTTATCTCCCGGAGAATGCCCTGCGACCAGGGGTTTCTCAGTGCGATGCTAAGCTCGGCATCCCTCATGGGCTGCTCAAACCAGACACTCTAATCCTGTGCAATGAACCGAAGTTCTAGGAGTGCAAGAGCTGTCTGGCCGGCGACCTACTGCTTAAGCAAAGACAAACAGATATCGGCTGATGCTTCATGTTCTAGAGCGACAGGCGCTTGGACAGTAACCACCTTGTCTCTTTTTTGTTTGGGCCTCGAGCTTACAAACCAGCCAGAGAAGCAACGCAAGTCCGCAGCAAAGGATTGCTCCCAAGAGTCCCACCCCCACCCAAGTTAGTATTGGGGGTGAAAAGGTTAGAGGAGACTGTATCATCAAGTTCCACTGGAATTGGTTTCAGGAATGCCGACAGAATCGCCCATCTCGTCTCTTCTCTGGCTCTCTGGTTCCACCGAGTCAGGAGCAGGGCTGTCATCAGGAGTCTCTGCCGTTTTTCGCGTGAGCCTCTCGGGAACCCAGAAAGGATTATTTTCATCCTGAGGAAAAACACAAACAGCTCCCCTGGATCTTATCAACACAAGATCCGGTCCTTTCCATTCATTAGTTATGACATCTTTCCATTTTACCATCTCTTTTGGTTTATCCATGGGTAGGCAATGCCTTTCAGCTGCCGTATGGCCATGGTCATCAAGATTTAAAAAATTTAAGGTGAACAGTGCCATGGATACTGCTGTCCTAGGCACAGGGGGCAAAGCCTGCATAATCCCCCCTTTCTGTTTTATTAGATATGATTTAAGAGTGCGGTGAGCACGTTCCACAATACCTTGTCCTTGTGGATTATACGGCAAACCTGTAAGATGAGTCACAGCCATCTGGCTACAAAATTGTTGAAATTTTTGTGAGGTAAAAGCCGGTCCGTTGTCTGTCTTTAAGAACTTTGGCTTACCCCAGGCACTCCAAGCCTCCAAGCAATGTTGGATGGCATGTGAGGCCTTTTCTCCAGATAAGGGAGTGGCTACAATTATTCCTGAACAGGTATCAATGGATACATGTACATATTGCAGCTTACCAAAGGCGGGGACATGGGTAACGTCCATTTGCCATATTTGAAGAGGCTGGATGCCCCGAGGATTAACCCCCGAGTGGGGCGCAGGCAGAAACTGACTGCAATTTTGGCAATTGACAACAATATCGCGAGCCTGTTTTCTGGAAATGGAAAAGCGGCGCCGCAAAGTTTCGGAAGTTACATGAAAGTTTTTGTGAAAACTTTTAGCAGCCTCTAGCGGCGAAGACATGGCTACAGCAATTATTTTTGTAGCCCTGTCTGCCAAATCATTGCCTTGAGCCATAGGTCCTGGCAATCCAGAATGAGCTCTAATGTGAGTAATATAAAAGGGTGATCTTCTGGCTAGAAGGCAATTTTGAATTTGCGCAAAAATTGAGGCAACTCTGCTAGACGGTTTAATAATGCCAGCCGCCTCAAGCAAATTGACAGCATTAACAACATAAGATGAATCAGACACTATATTTATAGGCTCCGAAAAACGTTGTAAAACCTCAAGAACCACTAAACATTCTACCACCTGTGGGGAGGTTTCTGTATACTGCCTCGAGTAGACCTGACCGTTAACCACAAAAGCCCCCAGCCCAGTTTTGGAACCGTCAGTATAAATAACTAACCCTTCTTTTAGGGGACTACAGGACGTTACTTTGGGAAAAACAACAGGTTGAGTCAAAGCAAACTGTAAAATTGGATGTTTTGGGTAATGATTATCTATTCTTCCCGAAAAGGAAGTGACTAAGATAGCCCAATCATTTGAAGTGGCAGCAAGAGTGGAAACCTGCATGGCATTATAGGGAACAATTAACAGCTGTGGCTCACTGCCAAAATGCGTGATGGCAGATTTTAGCCCCCTCAGCGCTAATTGCGCCACAGCATCTGGATACCAGTCAATTATTTTAGCTGGCGAGGCATTAGGATGTACCCACAATAAGGGTCCTTGCTGCCAAAGCACTGCAGTAGGGAGCCGGTTTGTTTTAAAAACACATAATGAAAAAGGTTTATCATAATCTATGCGAACCAATTGTGCATCCTGTATAGCTTCTTCTACCAACTGTAACGCTCTTTCTGCTTGCGGGGTCAAACTTCTAGGTGAGGAAACATGCGGATCTCCTTCTAAAACATCGAATAAGGGTTTAAGTTCAGCAGAAGGAATCTTAAGAAAAGGTCTAAGCCAATTAATGTCTCCCAGTAATTTTTGAAAATCATTAAGAGTGTGGAGGTGATCCCTTCTTATCTCGAGCTTTTGAGGGACAATCCTATCAGTGAATAAATACCACAGACCCTAGGAATTGACCAGTATCAAAAATCTGGAGCTTTTCTGTGGCAATATATAGGCCCTTACTTTTTAGGGCCTGTAACAATATAGGAAATGCCTCTTTTAAAATCATCAAATTTTTGTGGCATAATGCAAGACGCACCTGTTTCTTTACTCTCTCTGGGAGGAATGAGAAGGCTTTTAAAGGTGCGCGTGTCTCATAAGGAGGGGCTACTGGTAAAGGAGGTGCTGTCGGGACAACTGGGGACAAGCGCGTGGGCCTATACTGCTCGTCAGGATAATATCCTTTTTCCTCATAACTAGCTGCTCCTTCATCTACCCCTGCCTCCTCTTCTGGGTCTAAGCCTTCTCGCTCATAATCATCATTATCTGAAGTCTCGAGGCTACCAATGTTAAGAGCCTCAAAGTCTTCTACAGGGTACAAGCTGACTCCCCTTTTCTTAACATTAGAGGGCATAAGGGAATGATAATCTGAAGGTTCGTGGGTAGCTACTCTCCCGCTATACCGCGTTTCTGGAGGTCCTTTTTCCTTAGGGGGATAATACCTTTTCCTGCGCGCGCCCATTCTCTCACTCTGTTCGGCTTCTGATAGCCTATCCTGCGCTTCACTCAATACCTCTTGCCCCGCAGCGACGGCGGGCCTACAACTCTCATCTCTTAAACAATTTTGTACCATCGTCCAAATGGCCATGGTTCCGGGCCCGAGGTTTCCAGCATTTTGCGCACAGTTTAATTCTCTACCCAATCTGTTCCATGAGGCTGGTGAGAGAGACCCAGAAACTGCAAACCAAGGGGCAGTACGCTCAACCTCTCTTACAAAACGCTGCAAGATGCGGGTGGGCAATTCTAAATCTCTCTGCTTAAGAATTGACTGCAGGGCTGTAATGGTCGAGTGTGACGAGCCCATCACAGCAATGTAATGCCCGCGGCTTATTTGCGTGGCGGCCCAAGGCGAAACTGAAAGGCAAGTCTCAGCGCGTTCTCGCTTTTTTTATCTACAAAGACTTATGGAACGCAGGGGAGCCTCTGCTTATCTACGTCCGACTTAAGCACAAAATTAACACCAGCCCCGTTGGACACAGAGGAAATTAAGAGGAAGAGAATAAAAACTGCACTGACGAAGACCGGAGCCTCTACAGGCCCTTCACACGGCCGTGGAGGATTTAAACCAAATTAAAGAAAGATCCAGGATCAGACATACCTTGCCGAACTAATCTCCCCGCAGTTCTGAATTCTGTGGTGCGGACGATGGAGTGGTCGAATTTCCCGGGTTTGAGGCACCAGATGTCCCGCGCAACCGTCTCGCCTGCAAGAACGACGCGGCACACAAAATAGAATCCTTCTGCGGTAAACTTTATTAATCTGGAAAAACCGGTACTTGCTTCACGTAACGAAAAGGACGGAGAAAACCAAGAGATCCAAGGAGACGAACAGGACGAACAAGCTCCACGAGACGGCCGAAAACCAACGGGAGAAAGAGAGGAAGAAGAGAGGAAGAGAGAGAGGAAGAGAGGAAGAAAGAGGCAGAAGAGAGGCTATCCAGCCCTTCCCCTATAAAGGGATCAGTCCTTGCCTTGGACGCGGAGCCCCCTGATTGGTTGAAACTCACCAGGCCCTATGACGCCACGGGAGAGGCGGAACTCATGAAGCAGAAGTTACCCAGCCTGTGCGCACATGGCTTGTTTACTGCTAACTCCAGCCAGATATCAGCGCCATCTTGTAATGGCGAATGCGTGGGAATGTGTGGGCGGCGCCCCACAGCCGGATATCAGCGCCATCTTGTAATGACGGAAGCGTGGGAATGTGTGGGCGGCGCCCCACACTGAATAACCCTAAACACTAACCTCTAAACAACCCTAAACAACCCTAATCACTAAACCATAAACAACCCTAAACACTAAACCCTAAACAACCCTATACCCTAAACCTTAAACACTAAACCCTAAATAACCCAAAACCCTAAACCATTAACACTATACCCTAAACAACACTAAACACTAAACCCAAAACAACCCTAAAACCTAAACCTTAAACACTAAACCTTAAACAACCCTAAACACTAAACCCTAAACAACCCTAAACTTTTAACCCTAAACACTATACCCTAAACAACCCTAAACCTTAAACAATCCTAAACTCTAAACCCTAAACCCTTAACCTAAACCACACTAAATCTTAAACAATCCTAAACCCTAAACCTTAAACCCTAAACACTAAACCCTAAACCCTAAACCTAACAATAACCATAACCCTAACCCTAACCCCTAACCCTAACCCTAACCCTAACCCAAACCCTAACCTAAACCCTAACCCCCCAACCCTAACCTTAACCCTAACCCTAAACCTAACCGTAACTCTAACCCTAACCCTAACCGTAACTCTAACCCTAACCCTAACACTAACCCTAACCCTAACCTTAACCTAACCCTAACCCTAACCCTAACCCTAACCGTAACCATAACACTAAACTCTAAACCCTAAACCTAATGCACCCTAAACCTTAAACAATCCTAAACCATAAACCTTAAACCCTAAACCCTAAATCTAACAATAAACCTAAACCTAACCCTAAATCTAACACTAACCCTAACCGTAAACCTAAACCTACCCCTGACCCTAATCCAAAGCCTAATCCTAACAATAACCATAACCCAAACAAAGACTAACCCTAACCCTAAACCTAACCCTTACCCTAAACCTCACACTAACCCTATCCCTAACCCTAACCCTAACCCTAACCCTAACCCTAACACTATCCCTAACCCTAACCCTTACCCTAACACTAACACTAACCTTAACCCTAACCCTAACCTTAACCCTCACCCTAACCCTCACCCTAACCCTAAAACTAACCCTAAATCCCTAAATCCTAAACCCTAAACCCAGAAAATCCCTAAACACGAATTCCAAAAGCACCCTAAACCCTAAACTCTAAACACTAAACGCTAAAAAACCCTAAACCCTAAACCCTAAACACTAAACCCTAAACAAGCCTAAACCCTTAAACCATTAACACTATACCCTAAACAACCCTAAACTCTTGACCCTAAACATTATAGCCTAAACCCTAAAACACTATACAACCTTAAACCCTAAACCTTAAAATATCCTAAATCATATATCCTGAACAACCCGAAACACTAAATCATAAACAACCCTAAAAAAACCTAAACAACTCTAAACGCTAAAACATAAACAACCCTAAACATTAAACAATCTTAAACGCTAAACCCTATACCCTAAACCTAAACCACCCTAAAACATAAACAATCCTAAACCCTAAAACTTAAACCATAAACCCTAAATTTTAAACCATAAAACTAAGAATAACCATAACCCTAACCCTAACCCTAAACCTAAACCTAACCCTAACCCCAACCCTAACCTTAACCCCATAACCCTAACCCTAACCTTAAGCCTAACATAACCACATAACCCTAACCCTAACCCTCACCCTAACCCTAACCCTAACCCTAACCCTAACCCTAACCCTAACCCTAACCCTAACCCCTAACCCCTAAACCTAACCCTAACCCTAACACTAACCTTACCCTAACCCTAACACTAACCCTAACCCCAACCCTAACCCTAACCCTAACCTTAACCCTAACCCTAACCTTAACCCTAACCTTAACCCTAACCCCTAACCCTTACCCTAACCCTAACCCTAACCCTAACCCTAAAACTAACCCTAACCCTAACCCTAACCGTAACCCTAACCCTAACCGTAACCCTAACCCTAACCCAAAACCTAACCCTAACCCTAACCTTAACCCTAAATCTAACCCTAACCCTAACCCTAACCCTAACCGTAACCATAACACTAAACTCTAAACCCTAAACCTAATCCACCCTAAACCTTAAACAATCCTAAACTATAAACCGTAGATTCTAAACCCTAAATCTAACAATAAACCTAAACCAAACCCTAAATTTAACCCTAACCCTAAACCCTTTCTGACCCTAACCCTAACCCTAACCTTAAGCCTAACATAACCACATAAACCTAACCCTAACCCTCACCCTAACCCTAACCCTAACCCTAACCCTAACCCTAACCCTAACTCTAACCCTAACCCTAACCTTACCCTAACCCTAACCCTAACCCTAACCCTAACCCTAACCCTAACCTTAACCCTAACCCTAACCTTAACACTAACCTTAACCCTAACCCCTAACCCTTACCCTAACCCTAACCCTAACCCTAACCCTAAACCTAACCCTAATTCTAACCTTAACCCTAATCCTAACCCTAACTCTAACCCTAACCCTAACCGTAACCATAACACTAACCTCTAAACCCTAAACCTAATCCACCCTAAAACTTAAACAATCCTAAACCATAAACCGTAGACACTAAACCCTAAATCAAACAATAAACCTAAACCTAACCCTAAACCTAACCATAACCCTAAACACTCCCTGACCCTAACCCTAACCCTAACCCTAACCCTAAACCTAACCCTGACCCTAATCCTAACACTAAACCTATTTCTAATTCTAACCCTAACACTAATCCTAAACTTAAACCTAACACCCTAATAATAACCCTAACCATAACACTAACCCTAACCCCTAACCCTAACCCTAACCCTAACCCTAAACTAACCCTAACCCTAACCCTAACCCTAACTCAAACCCTAACACTAACCCTCTAACTTTTACCCTAACCCTAACCCTAACCCTAACCCTAACCCTTACCATAACCCTAACCCTAACCCTAACTCTAACCCTAACCCTAACCCTAACCGTAACCATAATACTAAACTCTAAACCCTAAACCAAATCCACCCTTAAACTTAAACAATCCTAAACCATAAACCTTAAACCCTAAACCCTAAATCTAACAATAAACCTAAACCTAACCCTAAATCTAACCCTAACCCTAAACATAAACCTGACCCAAACCCTAATCCTAATCCTAACACTAATCATAATCCAAACACTAACCCTAACCCTAACCCTAAAAAAAAACCCTAAACCTCACACTATCCCTAATCCTAACACTAAACCCTAAACATTATATCTAACCCTAACCCTAACCCTACCCTTAACCTTAACCCTAACCATACTTCTAAATCTAACCCTGACCCTAATCCTAACACTAACCCTATTTCTAATTCTAACCCTAACACTAATCCTAAACTAAAACCTAACCCCCTAATAATAACCCTAACACTAAACCTAACCCTAACCCTAACCCTAACCCTAACCCTAACACTAACCCCTAACCCCTAACACTAACCCTAACCCAAACCCCTAACCCTAACCCTAAGCCTAACCCTAACCTTAACCCTAACCCTAACCCTAACCCTAACCCTATCCCTAACCCTAACCCTTATTCTAACACTAACACTAACCTTAACCCTAACCCTAACCTTAACCCTCACCCTAACCCTCACCTTAACCCACAACCTAACCCTAAAACTAACCCTAACACCCTAAATCCTAAACCCTAAACCCCGAAAAACCCTAAACACTAATTCCAAAAGCACCCTAAACCCTAAACTATAAACACTAAACGCTAAAACACCCTAAACCCTAAACCCTAAACACTAAACCCTAAACAAGCCTAAACCCTAAAACCATTAACACTATACCCTAAAAAACCCGAAACCCTTAACCCTAAACATTATACCCTAAACCCTAAAACACTATACAAACTTAAACCCTAAACCTTAAAATATCCTAAATCATAAATCCTGAACAAGCCTAAACACTAAATCATAAACAACCCTAAAAAACCCTAAAGAACTCTAAACGCTAAAACCTAAACAACCCTAAACATTAAACAATCTTAAACCCTAAACCCTATACCCTAAACCTAAACCACCCTAAAACTTAAACAATCCTAAACCCTAAACCTTAAACCATAAACCCTAAATTTTAAACCATAAGTCTAAGAATAACCATAACCCTAACCCTAACCCTAAACCTAAACCTAACCCTAACCCCAACCCTAACCTTAACCCCATAACCCTAACCCTAACCTTAAGCCTAACATAACCCCATAACCTTAACTCTAACCCTAACTCTAACCCTAATGCTAACCCTAACCATAACCCTAACCTTAACCCCTTAATCTTAATCCCTAAATCCTAAACCCTGAACAACCATAAATCCTAAACCCTGAACAACCCTAAATCATAAACCCTGAATAACCCTAAACACTAACCTCTAAACAACCCTAAACAACCCTAATCACTAAACCATAAACAACCCTAAACACTAAACCCTAAACAACCCTATACCCTAAACCTTAAACACTAAACCCTAAATAACCCTAAACCCTAAACCATTAACACTATACCCTAAACAACACTAAACACTCAACCCAAAACAACCCTAAAACCTAAACCTTAAACACTAAACCTTAAACAACC
>NW_027667621.1:152500-155000 GCF_963924665.1 Micromys minutus
AAACCTAAACCTAACCCTAACCCTAACCCTATCCTTAAGCCTAACATAACCACATAACCCTAACCCTAACCCTCACCCTAACCCTAACCCTAACCCTAACCCTAACACTAACCCTAACCCTAACCCCTAACCCCTAACACTAACCCTAACCCTAACCCTAACCCTAACCTTACCCTAACCCTAACCCTAACCCTAACCCTAACCCTAACCCTAACCCTAACCCTAAACCTAACCCTAACTTTAACCCTAACACTAACCCTAACCCCTAACCCTTACCCTAACCCTAACCCTAACCCTAACCCTAACACTAACCCTAACCCTAAACCTAAACCTGACCCTAACCTTAACCCTAATCCTAACACTAATCATAACCCAAACACTAACCCTAACCCTAACCCTAAAGCTAACCCTAAAACTCACACTATCCCTAATCCTAACACTAAAACCTAAACTTTAAATCAAACCCTAACCCTAACCCTACCCTTAACCCTAACCCTAACCCTATCCCTTAACCTAACCCTGACCCTAATCCTAACACTAACCCTATTTCTAATTCTAACCCTAACACTAATCCTAAACTAAAACCAAACCCCCTAATAATAACCCTAACACTAAACCTAACCCTAACGCTAACCCTAACCCTAACCCTAACACTAACCCCTAACCCCTAACACTAACACTAACCCTAACCCCTAACCCTAACCCTAACCTTAACCCTAACCCTAACCCTAACCCTATCCCTAACCCTAACCCTTACCCTAACACTAACACTAAACTTAACCCTAACCCTAAAATTAACCCTCACCCTAACCCTCACCTTAACCCTAAACCTAACCCTATCACTAACCCTAACACCCTAAATCCTAAACCTTAAACCCCGAAAAACCCTAAACACTAATTCCAAAAGCACCCTAAACCCTAAACTATAAACACTAAACCCTAAAAAACCCTAAACCCTAAACCCTAAACACTAAACCCTAAACAAGCCTAAACCCTAAAACCATTAACACTATACCCTAAACAACCCTAAAGCCTTAACCCTAAACATTATACCCTAAACCCTAAAACACTATACAACCTTAAACCCTAAACCTTAAAATATCCTAAATCATAAATCCTGAACAACCCTAAACACTAAATTATAAACAACCCTAAAAAACCCTAAACAACTCTAAACGCTAAAACCTAAACAACCCTAACCATTAAACGATCTTAAACGCTAAATTCTATACCCTAAACCTAAACCACCCTAAAACTTAAACAATCCTAAACCCTAAACCTTAAACCATAAACCCTAAATTTTAAACCATAAGTCTAAGAATAACCATAACCCTAACCCTAACCCTAAACCTAAACCTAACCCTAACCCCAACCCTAACCTTAACCCCATAACCCTAACCCTAACCTTAAGCCTAACATAACCCCATAACCTTAACTCTAACCCTAACTCTAACCCTAACTCTAACCCTAATGCTAACCCTAACCCTAACCCTAACCCTAACCCTAACCCTAACCCCTTAACCTTAATCCC
Organism: Micromys minutus; assembly: GCF_963924665.1. NCBI lineage: Eukaryota > Metazoa > Chordata > Mammalia > Rodentia > Muridae > Micromys > Micromys minutus. Next base: position 154,032 of record NW_027667621.1, read on the forward strand.
TAAATCCTAAACCCTGAAGAACCATAAATCCTAAACCCTGAACAACCCTAAATCATAAACCCTGAATAACCCTAAACACTAACCTCTAAACAACCCTAAACAACCCTAATCACTAAACCATAAACAACCCTAAACACTAAACCCTAAACAACCCTATACCCTAAACCTTAAACACTAAACCCTAAATAACCCTAAACCCTAAACCATTAACACTATACCCTAAACAACACTAAACACTAAACCCAAAACAACCCTAAAACCTAAACCTTAAACACTAAACCTTAAACAACCCTAAACCCTAAACACTAAACCTTAAACAACCCTAAATTTTAACCCTAAACACTATACCCTAAACAACCCTAAACCTTAAACAATCCTAAACTCTAAACCCTAAACCCTTAACCTAAACCACCCTAAATCTTAAACAATCCTAAACCCTAAACCTTAAACCCTAAACACTAAACCCTAAACCCTAAACCTAAGAATAACCATAACCCTAACCCTAACACCTAACCCTTACCCTAACCCTAACCCTGACCCTAATCCTAACCCTAACCCTAACCCTAACCCTAACCCTAAACCTAAACCTTATCCTAACCCTAACCTTAACCCTAATCCTAACCCTAACCCTAACCCTAACCCGAACCGTAACCATAACACTAAACTCTAAACCCTAAACCTAATCCACCCTAAACCTTAAACAATCCTAAACCATAAACCTTAGACCCTAAATCCTAAATCTAACAATAAACCTAAACCTAACCCTAAATATAACCCTAACCCTAACCCTAACCCTAAACCCTCCCTGACCCTAACCCACACCCTAACCCTAACCCTAACCCTAAACCTAACCCTGACCCTAATCCTAACACTAACCCTATTTCTAATTCTAACCCTAACACTAATCCTAAACTTAAACCTAACCCCCTAATAATAACCCTAACCATAACACTAACCCTAAACCCTAAC
>NW_027667621.1:157500-167500 GCF_963924665.1 Micromys minutus
AACACTAATTCCAAAAGCACCCTAAACCCTAAACTATAAACACTAAACGCTAAAAAACCCTAAACACTAAACCCTAAATACTAAACCCTAAACAAGCCTAAACCCTAAAACCATTAACACTATACCCTAAACAACCCTAAACCCTTAACCCTAAACATTATACCCTAAACCCTAAAACACTATACAACCTTAAACCCTAAACCTTAAAATATCCTAAATCATAAATCCTGAACAAGCCTAAACACTAAATCATAAACAACTCTAAAAAACCCTAAATAACTCTAAACGCTAAAACCTAAACAAGCTAAACATTAAACAATCTTAAACGCTAAACCCTATACCCTAAACCTAAACCACCCTAAAACTTAAACAATCCTAAACCCTAAACCTTAAACCATAAACCCTAAATTTTAAACCATAAATCTAAGAATAACCATAACCCTAACCCTAACCCTAAACCTAAACCTAACCCTAACCCCAACACTAACCTTAACCCCATAACCCTAACCCTAACTTTAAGCCTAACATAACCCCATAACCTTAACTCTAACCCTAACTCTAACCCTAATGCTAACCCTAACCCTAACCCTAACCCTAACCTTAACCGCTTAACCTTAATCCCTAAATCCTAAACCCTGAACAACCATAAATCCTAAACCCTGAACAACCCTAAATCATAAACCCTGAATAACCCTAAACACTAACCTCTAAACAACCCTAAACAACCTTAATCACTAAACCATAAACAACCCTAAACACTAAACCCTAAACAACCCTATACCCTAAACCTTAAACACTAAAGCCTAAATAACCCTAAACCCTAAACCATTAACACTATACCCTAAACAACACTAAACACTAAACCCAAAACAACCCTAAAACCTAAACCTTAAACACTAAACCTTAAACAACCCTAAACCCTAAACACTAAACCCTAAACAACCCTAAACTTTTAACCCTAAACACTATACCCTAAACAACCCTAAACCTTGAACAATCCTAAACTCTAAACCCTAAACCCTTAACCTAAACCACCCTAAATCTTAAACAATCCTAAACCCTAAACCATAAACCTTAAACACTAAACCCTGAACCCTAAACCTAACAATAACCATAACCCTAACCCTAACCCCAAACCCTTACCCTAACCCTAACCCTAACCCTAACCCTAATCCTAACCCTAACCCTAAACCTAACCCTAACCCTAATCCTAACTCTAACCCTAACCCTAAACCTAATCCTAACCCTAACCTTAACCCTAATCCTAACCCTAACCCTAACCCTAACCGTAACCATAACACTAAACTCTAAACCCTAAACCTAATCCACCCTAAACCTTAAACAATCCTAAACCATAAACCTTAGACCCTAAATCCTAAATCTAGCAATAAACCTAAACCTAACCCTAAATCTAACCCTAACCCTAACCCTAACCCTAAACCCTCCCTGACCTTAACCCTAACCCTAACCCTAACCCTAAACCTAACCATGACCCTAATCCTAACACTTACCCTATTTCTAATTGTAACCCTAACACTAATCCTAAACTTAAACCTAACACCCTAATAATAACCCTAAACCTAACACTAACCCTAACCCCTAATCCTAACCCTAACCCTAACCCTAACCCTAACCCTAACCCTAACACTAACCCCTAACCCTTACCCTAACTCTAACCCTAACCCTAACCCTATTCATTACTCTAACCCTAACCCTAACCCTAACCCTAACCCTAACCCTAACACTAACCGTAACCATAACACTAAACTCTAAACACTAAAACTAATCCACCCTAAACCTTAAACAATCCTAAACCATAAACCTTAAACCCTAAACCCTAAATCTAACAATAAACCTAAACCTGACCCTAAATCTAACCCTAACCCTAACCCTAACCCTAAACCTAACCCTGACCCTAACCCTAACCCTAATCCTAACACTAACCATAACCCTAACCCTAACCCTAACCCTAACCTTAACCCTAACCCTAACCCTAACCCTAACCCTAACCCTAACCCTAACCCTAACCCTAACCCTAAACCTAATCCTAACCCTTACCATAACCCGAACTTTAACCCTAACCCTAATCCTAACACTAAACCCTAAACCCTAAACCTAACCCTAACCCTAAAACTAAACTTTAAATCCTAAACCTAATCTACCCTAAACCTTAAACAATCCTAAACTCTAAACCCTGAACCCTAAACCTAACCCTAACCCTAACCCTAACACTAACCATAACCCTAACACTAAATTGTAAACCCTAAATTTAAGTTACGATAAACCTTAAACAATCCTAAACCCTAAACCTTAAACCCTAAACACTAAACCCAAAACCCTAAACCTAACAATAACCATAACCCTAACCCTAACCCCTAACCCTTACCCTAACCCTAACCCTAACCCTAATCCTAACCCTAACCCTAACCCTAAACCTAAACCTAATCCTAACCCTAACCTTAACACTAATCCTAACCCTAACCCTAACCCTAACCCTAACCGTAACCATAACACTAAACTCTAAACCCTAAACCTAATCCACCCTAAACCTTAAACAATCCTAAACCATAAACCTTAGACCCTAAATCCTAAATCTAACAATAAACCTAAACCTAACCCTAAATCTAACCCTAACCCTAACCCTAACCCTAAACCCTCCCTGACCCTAACCCTAACCCTAACCTTAATCCTAAACCTAACCCTGACCCTAATCCTAACACTAACCCTATTTCTAATTCTAACCCTAACACTAATCCTAAACTTAAACCTAACCCCCTAATTATAACCCTAACCCTAACACTAACCCTAACCCCTAATCCTAACCCTAACCCTAACCCTAACCTAACCCTAAACCTAACCCTAACCCTAACCCTAACCCTAACCCTAACCTAACCCTAACCCTAACCCTAACACAAACCCTAACACTAACCCCCTAACTTTTACCCTTACCCTAACCCTAACCCTAAACCTAACCCTTACCATAACCCTAACACTAACCCTAACCCCATCCCTAACCCTACCCCCTAACCGTAACCATAACACTAAACTCTAAACCCTAAACCTAATCCACCCTAAACCTTAAACAATCCTAAACCATAAACCTTAAACCCTAAACCCTAAATCTAACAATAAACCTAAACCTAACCCTAAATCTAACCCTAACCCTATCCCTAAACCTAAACCTAACCCTGACCCTAACCCTAACCCTAATCCTAACACTAACCATAACCATAACCCTAACACTAACCCTAACCTTAACCCTAACCCTAACCCTAACTCTAACCCTAACCCTAACCCTAACCGTAACCATAATACTAAACTCTAAAACCTAAACCTAATCCACCCTTAAACTTAAACAATCCTAAACCATAAACCTTAAACCCTAAACCCTAAATCTAACAATAAACCTAAACCTAACCCTAAATCTAACCCTAACCCTAACCCTAACCTTAAACATAAACCTGACCCTAACCCTAATCCTAATCCTAACACTAATCATAACCCAAACACTAACCCTAACCCTAACCCGAAAACTAACCCTAAACCTCACACTATCCCTAAACCTAACACTAAACCCTAATCTTTAAATCTAACCCTAACCCTAAACCTACCCTTAACCCTAACCCTAACCATACTTCTAAACCTAACCCTGACCCTAATCCTAACACTAACCCTATTTCTAATTCTAACCCTAACACTAATCCTAAACTAAAACCTAACCCCCTAATAATAACCCTAACCCTAACACTAAACCTAACCCTAACCCTAACCCTAACCCTAACACTAACCCCTAACCCCTAACACTAACCCTAACCCAAACCCCTAACCCTAACCCTAACCCTAACCATAACCTTAACCCAAACCCTAACCCTAACCCTAACCCTATCCCTAACCCTAACCCTTATTCTAACACTAACACTAACCTTAACCCTAACCCTAACCTTAACCCTCACCCTAACCCTCACCTTAACCCTAAACCTAACCCTAACACTAACCCTAACACCCTAAATCCTAAACCCTAAACCCCGAAAAACCCTAAACACTAATTCCAAAAGCACCCTAAACCCTAAACTATAAACACTAAACGCTAAAAAACCCTAAACCCTAAACCCTAAACACTAAACCCTAAACAAGCCTAAACCCTAAAACCATTAACACTATACCCTAAACAACCCTAAACCCTTAACCCTAAACATTATACCCTAAACCCTAAAACACTATAGAACCTTAATCTCTAAACCTTAAAATATCCTAAATCATAAATCCTGAACAACCATAAACACTAAATTATAAACAACCCTAAAAAACCCTAAACAACTCTAAACGCTAAAACCTAAACAACCCTAACCATTAAACAATCTTAAACGCTAAATTCTGTACCCTAAACCTAAACCACCCTAAACTTAAACAATCCTAAACCCTAAACCTTAAACCATAAACCGTAAATTTTAAACCATAAATCTAAGAATAACCATAATCCTAACCCTAACCCTAAACCTAAACCTAACCCTAACCCCAACCCTAACCTTAACCCCATAACCCTAACCCTAACTTTAAGCCTAACATAACCCCATAACCCTAACTTTAACCCTAACTCTAACCCTAATGCTAACCCTAACCATAACCCTAACCTTAACCCCTTAACCTTAATCCCTAAATCCTAAACCCTGAACAACCATAAATCCTAAACCCTGAACAACCCTAAATCATAAACCCTGAATAACCCTAAACACTAACCTCTAAACAACCCTAAACAACCCTAATCACTAAACCATAAACAACCCTAAACACTAAAACCTAAAAAACCCTATACCTTAAACCTTAAAGACTAAACCCTAAATAACCCTAAACCCTAAACCATTAACACTATACCCTAAACAACACTAAACACTAAACCCAAAACAACCCTAAAACCTAAACCTTAAACACTAAACCTTAAACAACCCTAAACCCTAAACACTAAACCCTAAACAACACTAAACTTTTAACCCTAAACACTATACCATAAACAACCCTAAACCTTAAACAATCCTAAACTCTAAACCCTAAACCCTTAACCTAAACCACCCTAAATCTTAAACAATCCTAAACCCTAAACCTTAAACCCTAAACACTAAACCCTAAACCCTAAACCTAACAATAACCATAACCCTAACCCTAACCCCTAACCCTTACCCTAACCCTAACCCTAACCCTAATCCTAACCCTAACCCTAACCCTAACCCTAACCCTAACCCTAAACCTAACCCTAACCTTAACCCTAATCCTAAGCCTAACACTAACCCTAACCGTAACCCTAACCCTAAACCTAATCCTAACCCTAACCCTAACCCTAACCCTAACCCTAACCCTAACCCTAACCCTAAACCTAATCCTAACCCTAACCTTAACCCTAATCCTAACCCTAACCCTAACCCTAACCCTAACCATAACACTAAACTCTAAACCCTAAACCTAATCCACCCTAAACCTTAAACAATCCTAAAACATAAACCTTAGACCCTAAATCCTAAATCTAACAATAAACCTAAACCTAACCCTAAATAAAACCCTAACCCTAACCCTAACCCTAAACCCTCCCTGACCCTAACCCTAACCCTAACCCTAAACCTAAACCTGACCCTAATCCTAACACTAACCCTATTTCTAATTCTAACCCTAACACTAATCCTAAACTTAAACCTAACCCCCTAATAATAACCCTAACCATTACACTAACCCTAACCCCTAACCCTAACTCTAACCCTAACCCTAACCCTAACCCTAACCCTAACCCTAACCCTAAACCTAATCCTAACCCTAACCTTAACCCTAATCCTAACCCTAACCCTTACCCTAACCCTAACCCTAACCCTAACCCTAACCCCTTAACCTTAATCCCTAAATCCTAAACCCTGAACAACCATAAATCCTAAACCCTGAACAACCCTAAATCATAAACCCTGAATAACCCTAAACACTAACCTCTAAACAACCCTAAACAACCCTAATCACTAAACCATAAACAACCCTAAACACTAAACCCTAAACAACCCTATACCCTAAACCTTAAACACTAAACCCTAAATAACCCTAAACCCTAAACCATTAACACTATACCCTAAACAACACTAAACACTAAACCCAAAACAACCCTAAAACCTAAACCTTAATCACTAAACCTTAAACAACCCTAAACCCTTAACACTAAACCCTAAACAACCCTAAACTTTTAACCCTAAACACTATACCCTAAACAACCCTAAACCTTAAACAATCCTAAACTCTAAACCCTAAACCCTTAACCTGAACCACCCTAAATCTTAAACAATCATAAACCCTAAACCTTAAACCCTAAACACTAAACCCTAAACCTTAAACCTAACAATAACCATAACCCTAACCCTAACCCCTAACCCTTACCCTAACCCTAACCCTAACCCTAATCCTAACCCTAACCCTAACCCTAACCCTAACCCTAACCCTACCCCTAACCCTAACCCTAAACCTAATCCTAACCCCAACCTTAACCCTAATCCTAACCCTAACCCTAACCCTAACCCTAACCGTAACCATAACACTAAACTCTAAACCCTAAACCTAATCCACCCTAAACCTTAAACAATCCTAAACCATAAACCTTAGACCCTAAATCCTAAATCTAACAATAAACCTAAACCTAACCCTAAATCTAACCCTAACCCTAACCCTAACCCTAAACCCTCCCTGACCCTAACCCTAACCCTAACCCTAAGCCTAAACCTAACCCTGACCCTAATCCTAACACTAACCCTATTTCTAATTCTAACCCTAACACTAATCCTAAACTTAAACCTAACCCCCTAATAATAACCCTAACCCTAACACTAACCCTAACCCCTAACCCTAACCCTAACCTTAACCCTAACCTAACCCTAACCCTAACCCTAACCCTAACCCAAACCCTAACACTAACCCCCTAACTTTTACCCTAACCCTAACCCTAACCCTAACCCTAACCATTACCATAAACCTAACCCTAACCCTAACCCCATCCCTAACCCTAACCCTAACCGTAACCATAATACTAAACTCTAAACCCTAAACCTAATTTACCCTAAACCTTAAACAATCCTAAACCTTAAACCTTAAACCCTAAACCCTAAATCTAACAATAAACCTAATCCTAACCCTAAATCTATCCCTAACCCTAACCCTAACCCTAAACCTAAACCTGACCCTAACCCTAACCCTAATAATAACACTAATCATAACCCAAACACTAACCCTAACCCTAACCCTAAACCTAACCCTAAACCTCACACTATCCCTAATCCTAACACTAAACCCTAAACTTTAAACCTAATCCTAACACTAACCCTACCCTTAACCCTAACCCTAACCATATCGCTAAACCTAACCCTGACCCTAATCCTAAAACTAACCCTATTTCTAATTCTAACCTTAACACTAATCCTAAACTAAAACGTAACCCCCTAATAATAACCCTAACACTAAAACTAACCCTAACCCTACCCCTAACCCTAACCCTAACACTAACCCCTAACCCCTAACACTAACCCTAACCCTAACCCCTAACCCTAACCCTAACCCTAATCCTAACCTTAACTCTAACCCTAACCCTAATCCTAACCCTATCCCTAACCCTAACCCTTACCCTAACACTGACACTAACCTTAACCCTAACCCTAACCTTAACCCTCACCCTAACCCTCACCTTAACCATAAACCTAACCCTAACACTTACCCTATCACCCTAAATCCTAATCCCTAAACACCGAAAAACCCTAAACTCTAATTCAAAAAGCACCCTAAACCCTTAACCCTAAACATTATACCCTAAAGCCTAAAACACTATACAACCTTAAACCCTAAACCTTAAAATATCCTAAATCATAAATCCTGAACAACCCTAAACACTAAATCATAAACAACCCTAAAAAACCCTAAAAACCTCTAAACGCTAAAACCTAAACAACCCTAAACATTAAACAATCTTAAACGCTAAACCCTATACCCTAAACCTAAACCACCCTAAAACTTAAACAATCCTAAACCCTAAACCTTAAACCATAAACCCTAAATTTTAAACCATAAATCTAAGAATAACCATAACCCTAACCCTAACCCTAAACCTAAACCTAACCCTAACCCCAACCCTAACCTTAACTCCATAACCCTAACCCTAACCTTAAGCCTAACATAACCCCATAACCCTAACTCTAACCCTAACTCTAACCCCAATGCTAACCCTAACCCTATCCCTAACCCTAACCCTAACCTCTTAACCTTAATCCCTAAATCCTAAACCCTGAACAACCATAAATCCTAAACCCTGAACAACCCTAAATCATAAACCCTGAATAACCCTAAACACTAACCTCTAAACAACCCTAAACAAACCTAATCACTAAACCATAAACAACCCTAAACACTAAACCCTAAACAACCCTATACCCTAAACCTTAAACACTAAACCCTAAATAACCATAAACCCTAAACCATTAACACTATACCCTAAACAACACTAAACACTAAACCCAAAACAACCCTAAAACCTAAACCTTAAACACTAAACCTTAAACAACCCTAAACCCTAAACACTAAACCCTAAACAACCCTAAACTTTTAACCCTAAACACTATACCCTAAACAACCCTAAACCTTAAACAATCCTAAACTCTAAACCCTAAACCCTTAACCTAAACCACCCAAAATCTTAAACAATCCTAAACCCTAAACCTTAAACCCTAAACACTAAACCCTAAACCCTAAACCTAACAATGACCATATCCCTAACCCTAACCCCTAACACTTACCCTAACCCTAACCCTAACCCTAATCCTAACCCTAACCCTAACCCTAACCCTAACCCTAACCCTAACCCTAACCCTAACCCTAACCCTAAACCTAATCCTAACCCTAACCTTAACCCTAATCCTAACCCTAACTCTAACCCTAAACCTAACCCTGACCCTAATCCTAACAGTAACCCTATTTCTAATTCTAACCCTAACACTAATCCTAAACTTAAACCTAACCCCCTAATAATAACCCTAACCCTAACACTAACCCTAACCCCTAACCCTAACCCTAACCCTAACCCTAACCCTAACCTAACCCTAACCCTAACCCTAACCTTAACCCTAACCCTAACCCTAACTCCTAACCCTTACCCTAACCCTAACCCTAACCCTAACCCTAACCATTACCCTAACCCTAACCCTAACCCTAACCCTAACCCTAACCCTAACCCTAACCCTAACCCTAACCCTAACCCTAACCCTAACACCTTAACCTTAATCCCTAAATCCTAAACCCTGAACAACCATAAATCCTAAACCCTGAACAACCATAAATCATAAACCCTGAATAACCCTAAACACTAACCTCTAAACAACCCTAAACAACCCTAATCACTAAACCATAAACAAACCTAAACACTAAACCCTAAACAAACCTATACCCTAAACCTTAAACACTAAACCCTAAATAACCCTAAACCCTAAACCATTAACACTATACCCTAAACAACACTAAACACTAAACCCAAAACAACCCTAAAACCTAAAACTTAAACACTAAACCTTAAACAACCCTAAACCCTAAACACTAAACCCTAAACAACCCTAAACTTTTAACCCTAAACACTATACCCTAAACAACCCTAAACCTTAAACAATCCTAAACTCTAAACCCTAAACCCTTAACCTAAACCACCCTAAATCTTAAACAATCATAAACCCTAAACCTTAAACCCTAAACACTAAACCCTAAACCCTAAACCTAACAATAACCATAACCCTAACCCTAACCCCTAACCCTTACCCTAACCCTAACCCTAACCATAATCCTAACCCTAACCCTAACCCTAACCCTAACCCTAACCCTAACACTAACCCTAAACCTAATCCTAAACCCAACCTTAACCCTAATCCTAACCCTAACCCTAACCATAACCCTAACCGTAACCATAACACTAAACTCTAAACCCAAAACCTAATCTACCCTAAACCTTAAA
>NW_027667620.1:0-110000 GCF_963924665.1 Micromys minutus
ATTTTCCTTTTTATGGCAAAAAGGTATGCATTCCCATTATTTTCGTGCAAAAAGGCAGAAATTCCCCGTATTTTGGAGCAAAATTGCAGAAATTGCCCTAATTTTGGGGCAAAAGGCAGAAATTCCCTTTATTTTGGGGCAAAAATCAGAAATTCCCCTTATTTTGGGGCAAAATTCAAAAAATTTCCTTTATTTTGGGGCAAAATTGCAGGAATTTACCTTATTGTGGGGCAAAATTGCAGAAATTTCCTTTATTTGGGGCAAAATTGCATAAAATTCACTTATTTTCAAGTAAAAAGGCTGAAATTTCCTTTATTTTGGGGCAAAAAAAGAGAAATTCCCCTTATTTTGTGTCAAAATTGCACAAATTTCCCTTATTATGGAAAAATTGCAGAAATTTCCCTTATTTTAGGGCAAAATTTCAGAAATTTCACTTATTTCAGGGTAATAAGTCAGAAATTCCCGCTTATTTTGGTGCAAAAAATACAGAAATTCCCGTTGTTTTGGGTGAATAAGATAGAAATTCCACTTATTTAGAGGCAAAAAGGCAGAAATTCCCCTTATTTTGGGGCAAAATTGCAGAAATTTCCTTTACATTGGGGCAAAATTGCAGAAATTTCCCTTATTTTGGGGCAAAATTGCAGAAATTTCACTTATTTCAGGGTAATAAGTCAGAAATTCCCCTTATTTTGGGGCAAAAAAGACAAATATTCTCTTTGTTTTGGGGGAAAAAGACAGAAATTCCACTTAGTTAGAGGCAAAAATGCAGAAATTCCCCTTATTTTGGAGCAAAAATGAAGAAATTTTCCTATTTATGGCAAAAAGGTATGCATTCCCATTATTTTCTGGCAAAAAGGCAGAAATTCCCCGTATTTTGGAGCAAAATTGCAGAAATTCCCCTAATTTTGGGACAAAAGGCAGAAATTCCCTTTATTTTGGGACAAAATTCAGACATTCCCTTTATTTTGGGGCAAAATTCAAGAAATTTCCTTTATTTTGGGGTAAAATTGCAGGAATTTACCTTATTTTGGGGCAAAATTGCAGAAATTTGCTTAATTTGGGGCAAAATTGCATAAAATTCACTTATTTTCAGGTAAAAAGGCTGAAATTTTCTTTATTTTGGGGCAAAAAAAGAGAAATTCCCCTTATTTTGGGGCAAAATTGCAGAAATTTCCCTTGTTATGGGAAAAACTTGCAGAAATTTCCCTTATTTTAGGACAAAATTGCAGAAATTTCACTTATTTCAGAGAAATAAAGCAAAAATGTTTCTTATTTTGGGGCAAAAAGGTAGAAAATCTCATTATTTTAGGGCAAAAAGGCAGAAATTCACCTTATTTTGCGGTAAAATTGCAGAAATTTCACATATTTCAGGGCAAAAAGGCAGAAATTTCCCTTTTTTGGGGGCAAAATTGCAGAAATTTCACTTATTTCAGGGTAATAAGTCAGAAATTCCCCCTTATTTTGGGGCTAAAAATACAGAAATTCCCGTTGTTTTGGGGAAAAAAGACAGAAATTCCACTTATTTAGAGTCAAAAAGGCAGAAATTCCCCTTATTTTGGAGCAAATATGAAGAAATTTCCCTTTTTTATGGCAAAAAGATATGCATTTCCCTTATTTTTGGGAAAAAAGGCAGAAATTCCCCGTATTTTGGAGCAAAATTGCAGAAATTCCCCTAATTCTGGGGCAAAAGGCAGAAATTCCCTATATGTTGGGGCAAAAAGACAGAAATTCTTATTTTGGGGCAAAACTCAGAAATTCCACTTCTTTTGGGGCAAAATTGCAGAAATTTCCCTTATTTTGGGGCAAAATTTTAGAAATTTCACTTATTTTGGGGCAAAATTGCAGAAATTTCACTTATTTCAGGGAAAAAAGTCAGAAATTTTCCTTATTTTGGGGCAAAATAACAGAAATTCCTAATATTTTGTGGCAAAAATGCAGAAATTCCTCTTATTTTGAGGTAAAAAGGCTGAATTCCCCTTATTTGGGGGCAAAAAGGCAGAAATTTCCCTTACTTTGGGGCAAAATTGCAGAAATTTCACTTATTTCAGGGTAATGAGTCAGAAATTCCTCTTATTTTGGGGCAAAAAAGAGAGAAATTCCCTTTGTTTTGTGGAAAAAAGACAGAAATTCCACTTATTTAGAGGCAAAAAGGCTGAAATTCCCCTTATTTTGGAGCAAAAATGAAGAAATTTCATTTTTTATGGCAAAAAGGTATGCATTCCCATTATTTTTGGGCAAAAACGCAGAAATTCCCTGTATTTTGGAGCAAAAAGGCAGAAATTCCCCGTATTTTGGAGCAAAATTGCAGAAAATCCCCTAATTTTGGGGCAAAAATCAGAAACTCTCTTAATTTTGGGGCAAAATTCAAGAAATTCCCTTTATTTTGGGGCAAAATTGGAGGAATTTACCTTATTTTTGGGCAAAATTGCAGAAATTTCCCTTATTTGGGGCAAAATTGCAGAAATTTCACTTATTTTCAGGAATAAGGGCTGATATATTCTTTATTTTGGGGCAAAAAGGGAGAAATTTCTCTTATTTTGGGGCAAAATTGCAAAAATTTCTCTTATTATGGGGAAAAATTGCAGAAATTTTCTTTATTTTAGAACAAAATTGCAGAAATTTCACTTATTTCAAAGAAAAAAAGCAAAAATTTTTCTTATTTTGGGGCAAAAAGGCAGAAATTCCCATTATTTTGGGGCAAAAAGGCAGAAATTCGACTTATTTTGGGGTAAAATTGCAGAAATTCCCCTAATTTAGGGGCAAAAGGCAGAAATTCCCTTTATTTTGGGGCAAAAATCATAAATTCCCCTTATTTTGGGGCAAAATTCAAGAAATTTCCTTTAATTTGGGGCAAAATTGCAGGAATTTACCTTATTTTGGGGCAAAATTGCAGAAATTTCCTTTATTTGGGGCAAAATTGCATAAAATTCACTTATTTTCAAGTAAAAAGGCTGAAATTTCCTTTATTTTAGGGCAAAAAAAGAGAAATTCCTCTTATTTTGGGGCAAAATTGAAGAAATTTCCCTTATTATGGAAAAATTGCAGAAATTTCCCTTATTTTAGGGCAAAATTGCAGAAATTTCACTTATTTCAGGGAAATAAGTCAGAAATTCCCGCTTATTTTGGGGCAAAAAATACAGAAATTCCCGTTGTTTTGGGGGAATAAGATAGAAATTCCACTTATTTAGAGGCAAATAGGCAGAAATTCCCCTTATTTTGGGGCAAAATTGCAGAAATTTCTTTACATTGGGGCAAAATTGCAGAAATTTCCCTTATTTTGGGGCAAAATTGCAGAAATTTCACTTATTTCAGGGTAATAAGTCAGAAATTCCCCTTATTTTGGGGCAAAAAAGACAAATATTCTCTTTGTTTTGGGGGAAAAAGACAGAAATTCCACTTAGTTAGAGGCAAAAATTTAGAAATTCCCCTTATTTTGGAGCAAAAATGAAGAAATTTTCCTATTTATGGCAAAAAGGTATGCATTCCCATTATTTTCTGGCAAAAAGGCAGAAATTCCCCGTATTTTGTAGCAAAATTGCAGAAATTCCCCTAATTTTGGGGCAAAAGGCAGAAATTCCCTTTATTTTGGGACAAAATTCAGACATTCCCCTTATTTTGGAGCAAAATTCAAGAAATTTCCTTTATTTTGGGGTAAAATTGCAGGAATTTACCTTATTTTGGGGCAAAATTGCAGAAATTTGCTTAATTTGGGGCAAAATTGCATAAAATTCACTTATTTTCAGGTAAAAAGGCTGAAATTTTCTTTATTTTGGGACAAAAAAAGAGAAATTCCCCTTATTTTGGGGCAAAATTGCAGAAATTTCCCTTGTTACGGGAAAAACTTGCAGAAATTTCCCTTATTTTAGGACAAAATTGCAGAAATTTCACTTATTTCAGGGAAATAAGTCAGAAATTCCCGCTTATTTTGGGGCAAAAAATACAGAAATTCCCGTTGTTTTGGGGGAATAAGATAGAAATTCCACTTATTTAGAGGCAAAAAGGCAGAAATTCCCCTTATTTTGGGGCAAAATTGCAGAAATTTCTTTACATTGGGGCAAAATTGCAGAAATTTCCCTTATTTTGGGGCAAAATTGCAGAAATTTCACTTATTTCAGGGTAATAAGTCAGAAATTCCCCTTATTTTGGGGCAAAAAAGACAAATATTCTCTTTGTTTTGGGGGGAAAAGACAGAAATTCCACTTAGTTAGAGGCAAAAATTTAGAAATTCCCCTTATTTTGGAGCAAAAATGAAGAAATTTTCCTATTTATGGCAAAAAGGTATGCATTCCCATTATTTTCTGGCAAAAAGGCAGAAATTCCCCGTATTTTGTAGCAAAATTGCAGAAATTCCCCTAATTTTGGGGCAAAAGGCAGAAATTCCCTTTATTTTGGGACAAAATTCAGACATTCCCCTTATTTTGGAGCAAAATTCAAGAAATTTCCTTTATTTTGAGGTAAAATTGCAGGAATTTACCTTATTTTGGGGCAAAATTGCAGAAATTTGCTTAATTTGGGGCAAAATTGCATAAAATTCACTTATTTTCAGGTAAAAAGGCTGAAATTTTCTTTATTTTGGGGCAAAAAAAGAGAAATTCCCCTTATTTTGGGGCAAAATTGCAGAAATTTCCCTTGTTACGGGAAAAACTTGCAGAAATTTCCCTTATTTTAGGACAAAATTGCAGAAATTTCACTTATTTCAGAGAAATAAAGCAAAAATGTTTCTTATTTTGGGGCAAAAAGGTAGAAAATCTCATTATTTTAGGGCAAAAACGCAGAAATTCACCTTATTTTGCGGTAAAATTGCAGAAATTTCACATATTTCAGGGCAAAAAGGCAGAAATTTCCCTTTTTTGGGGGCAAAATTGCAGAAATTTCACTTATTTCAGGGTAATAAGTCAGAAATTCCCCCTTATTTTGGGGCTAAAAATACAGAAATTCCCGTTGTTTTTGGGAAAAAAGACAGAAATTCCACTTATTTAGAGTCAAAAAGGCAGAAATTCCCTTTATTTTGGAGCAAATATGAAGAAATTTCCCTTTTTTATGGCAAAAAGATATGCATTTCCCTTATTTTTGGGAAAAAAGGCAGAAATTCCCCGTATTTTGGAGCAAAATTGCAGAAATTCCCCTAATTCTTGGGCAAAAGGCAGAAATTCCCTATATGTTGGGGCAAAAAGACAGAAATTCTCCATATTTTGGGGCAAAACATAGAAATTCCACTTCTTTTGGGGCAAAATTCCAGAAATTTCCCTTATTTTGGGGCAAAATTGTTGAAATTTCACTTATTTTGGGGCAAAATTGCAGAAATTTCACTTATTTCAGGGAAAAAAGTCAGAAATTTTCCTTATTTTGGGGCAAAATAACAGAAATTCCTAATATTCTGTGGCAAAAATGCAGATATTCCTCTTATTTTGAGGTAAAAAGGCTGAATTCCCCTTATTTGGGGGCAAAAAGGCAGAAATTTCCCTTATTTTCGGGCAAAATTGCAGAAATTTCACTTATTTCAGGGTAATGAGTCAGAAATTCCTCTTATTTTGGGGAAAAAAGAGAGAAATTCCCTTTGTTTTGTGGGAAAAAGACAGAAATTCCACTTATTTAGAGTCAAAAAGGCAGAAATTCCCCTTATTTTGGAGCAAAAATGAAGAAATTTCATTTTTTATGGCAAAAAGGTATGCATTCCCATTGTTTTCGGGCAAAAACGCAGAAATTCCCTGAATTTTGGAGCAAAAAGGCAGAAATTCCCCGTATTTTGGAGCAAAATTGCAGAAAATCCCCTAATTTTGGGGCAAAAATCAGAAACTCTCTTAATTTTGGGGCAAAATTCAAGAAATTCCCTTTATTTTGGGGCAAAATTGGAGGAATTTACCTTATTTTTGGGCAAAATTGCAGAAATTTCCCTTATTTGGGGCAAAATTGCAGAAATTTCACTTATTTTCAGGAATAAGGGCTGATATATCCTTTATTTTGGGGCAAAAAGGGAGAAATTTCTCTTATTTTGGGGCAAAATTGCAAAAATTTCTCTTATTATAGGGAAAAATTGCAGAAATTTTCTTTATTTTAAAACAAAATTGCAGAAATTTCACTTATTTCAGAGAAAAAAAGCAAAAATTTTTCTTATTTTGGGGCAAAAAGGCAGAAATTCCCATTATTTTGGGGCAAAAAGGCAGAAATTCGACTTATTTTGGGGTAAAATGGCAGAAATTCCCCAAATTTAGAGGCAAAAGGCAGAAATTCCCTTTATTTTGGGGCAAAAATCATAAATTCCCCTTATTTTGGGGCAAAATTCAAGAAATTTCCTTTAATTTGGGGCAAAATTGTAGGAATTTACCTTATTTTGGGGCAAAATTGCAGAAATTATTCTTATTTGGGGCAAAATTGCAGAAACTTCAATTATTTTCAGATAAAAAGGCTGAAATTTCTTTTATTTTGGGGCAAAAAGGGAGAAATTCCCCTTATTTTGGGGCAAAATTGAAGAAATTTCCCTTGTTATTGAAAAAAATTGCAGAAATTTTCCTTATTTTAGGGCAAAATTGCAGAAATTTCACTTATTTCAGAGAAAAAACGCAAAAATTTTTCTTATTTTGGGGCAAAAAGGCAGAAATTCCCATTATTTCGGGGCAAAAAGGCAGAAATTCGACTTATTTTGGAGTAAAATTGCAGAAATTTCACATATTTCAGGGTAAAAAGGCAGAAATTTCCCTTATTTTGGGGCAAAATTGCAGAAATTTCACTTATTTCATGGTAATAAGTCAGAAATTTCTTTTATTTTGGGGCAAAAAAGACAAAAATTCCTTTTGTTTTGGGGAAAAAGACAGAAATTCCACTTATTTAGAGGCAAAAAGGCAGAAATTCCCATTATTTTGGAGCAAAAATGAAAAAATTTCCCTTTTTTATGGCAAAAAGTTATGCATTCCCCTTATTTTCGGGCAAAAAGGCAGAAATTCCCCGTATTTTGGAGAAAAATTGCAGAAATTCCCCTAATTGTTCGGCAAAAATGCATAAATTCCTAATATGTTTGGGCAAAAAGACAGAAATTCTCCTTATTTATAGGCATAATTCAGAAATTCCACTTATTTTGGGGAAAAAATCCAAAATTTCTCTTATTTTGGGGCAAAATTGTACAAATTTCAATTATTTCAGGGAAAAAAGGCAGAAATTTTCCTTATTTTGGGGCAAAAATGTAGAAATTCTTAATATTTTGTGGCAAAAATGCAGAAATTCGCTTTATTTTGAGGGGAAAAGGCTGAAATTTCCCTTATTTGGGGGCAAAAAGGCAGAAATTTCCCTTATTTTGGGGCAAAAAGACAGTAATTCCCCTTATTTTGTGGCAACAAGGTAGAAATTTCTTTTATTTCAGGGCAAAATTGCAGAAATATCACTTATTTCAGGGCCTAATTCAAAAATTCCTTTTATTTTGGGGCAAAAAGAGAGAAATTCCATTTATTTTTGGTTAAAAAGGGAGAAATTTCACTTATTTTGAGGTAAAAAGCAGAAATTCCTCTTATTTTGGGGCAAAAATGAAGAAATTTCCTTTTTTTGTGGCAAAAGGTATACATTCCCCTTACTTTCGGGATAAAAAGCCGAAATTCCCCGTATTTTGAAGCAAAATTGCAGAAATTTTCATAATTTTCGGGCAAAAAAGCAGAAATTCTCCTTATTTTAGGGCAAAAAGACAGAAAATCTCCTTTTTTCGGGAGCAAACAGTCAGAAATTCCCCTTATTTTGGGGCAAAATTGCAGAAATTTCCTTTACATTGTGGCAAAATTGCAGGAATTTACCTTATTGTGGGGCAAAATTGCAGAAATTTCCTTTATTTGGGGCAAAATTGCATAAAATTCACTTATTTTCAAGTAAAAAGGCTGAAATTTTCTTTATTTTGGGGCAAAAAAGAGAAATTCCCCTTATTTTGGGGCAAAATTGCAGAAATTTCCCTTATTATGGAAAAATTGCAGAAATTTCCCTTATTTTAGGGCAAAATTGCAGAAATTTCACTTATTTCAGGGTAATAAGTCAGAAATTCCCGCTTATTTTGGGGCAAAAAATACAGAAATTCCCATTGTTTTGGGGGAATAAGATAGAAATTCCACTTATTTAGAGGCAAAAAGGCAGAAATTCCCCTTATTTTGGGGCAAAATTGCAGAAATTTCCTTTACATTGGGGCAAAATTGCAGAAATTTCCCTTATTTTGGGGCAAAATTGCCGAAATTTCACTTATTTCAGGGTAATAAGTCAGAAATTCCCCTTATTTTGGGGCAAAAAAGACAAATATTCTCTTTGTTTTGGGGGAAAAAGACAGAAATTCCACTTAGTTAGAGGCAAAAATTTAGAAATTCCCCTTATTTTGGAGCAAAAATGAAGAAATTTTCCTATTTATGGCAAAAAGGTATGCATTCCCATTATTTTCTGGCAAAAAGGCAGAAATTCCCCGTATTTTGTAGCAAAATTGCAGAAATTCCCCTAATTTTGGGGCAAAAGGCAGAAATTCCCTTTATTTTGGGACAAAATTCAGACATTCCCCTTATTTTGGAGCAAAATTCAAGAAATTTCCTTTATTTTGGGGTAAAATTGCAGGAATTTACCTTATTTTGGGGCAAAATTGCAGAAATTTGCTTAATTTGGGGCAAAATTGCATAAAATTCACTTATTTTCAGGTAAAAAGGCTGAAATTTTCTTTATTTTGGGGCAAAAAAAGAGAAATTCCCCTTATTTTGGGGCAAAATTGCAGAAATTTCCATTATTTTAGGACAAAATTGCAGAAATATCACTTATTTCAGGGCCTAATTCAAAAATTCCTTTTATTTTGGGGCAAAAAGAGAGAAATTCCATTTATTTTTGGTTAAAAAGGGAGAAATTTCACTTATTTTGAGGTAAAAAGCAGAAATTCCTCTAATTTTGGGGCAAAAATGTAGAAATTTCCCTTTTTTGTGGCAATAGGTATACATTCCCCTTACTTTCGGGATAAAAAGCCGAAATTCCCCGTATTTTGAAGCAAAATTGCAGAAATTTTCATAATTTTCGGGCAAAAAAGCAGAAATTCTCCTTATTTTAGGGCAAAAAGACAGAAAATCTCCTTTTTTCGGGAGCAAACAGTCAGAAATTCCCCTTATTTTGGGGCACAATTGCAGAAATTTCCTTTACATTGTGGCAAAATTGCAGAAATTTCCCTTATTTTGGGGCAAAATTGCAGAAATTTCACTTATTTCAGGGTAATAAGTCAGAAATTCCCCTTATTTTGGGGCAAAAAAGACAGAAATTCCCTTTGTTTTGGGGGAAAAAGACAGAAATTCCACTTAGTTAGAGGCAAAAATGCAGAAATTCCCCTTATTTTGGAGCAAAAATGAAGAAATTTTCCTTTTTATGGCAAAAAGGTATGCATTCCCATTATTTTCGTGCAAAAAGGCAGAAATTCCCCGTATTTTGGAGCAAAATTGCAGAAATTGCCCTAATTTTGGGGCAAAAGGCAGAAATTCCCTTTATTTTGGGGCAAAAATCAGAAATTCCCCTTATTTTGGGGCAAAATTCAAAAAATTTCCTTTATTTTGGGGCAAAATTGCAGGAATTTACCTTATTGTGGGGCAAAATTGCAGAAATTTCCTTTATTTGGGGCAAAATTGCATAAAATTCACTTATTTTCAAGTAAAAAGGCTGAAATTTCCTTTATTTTGGGGCAAAAAAAGAGAAATTCCCCTTATTTTGTGTCAAAATTGCACAAATTTCCCTTATTATGGAAAAATTGCAGAAATTTCCCTTATTTTAGGGCAAAATTTCAGAAATTTCACTTATTTCAGGGTAATAAGTCAGAAATTCCCGCTTATTTTGGTGCAAAAAATACAGAAATTCCCGTTGTTTTGGGTGAATAAGATAGAAATTCCACTTATTTAGAGGCAAAAAGGCAGAAATTCCCCTTATTTTGGGGCAAAATTGCAGAAATTTCCTTTACATTGGGGCAAAATTGCAGAAATTTCCCTTATTTTGGGGCAAAATTGCAGAAATTTCACTTATTTCAGGGTAATAAGTCAGAAATTCCCCTTATTTTGGGGCAAAAAAGACAAATATTCTCTTTGTTTTGGGGGAAAAAGACAGAAATTCCACTTAGTTAGAGGCAAAAATGCAGAAATTCCCCTTATTTTGGAGCAAAAATGAAGAAATTTTCCTATTTATGGCAAAAAGGTATGCATTCCCCTTATTTTCGGGCAAAAAGGCAGAAATTCCCCGTATTTTGGAGCAAAATTGCAGAAATTCCCCTAAATGTTGGGCAAAAATGCAGAAATTCCTAATATGTTTGGGCAAAAAGACAGAAATTCTCCTTATGTAAAGGCATAATTCAGAAATTCCACTTATTTTGGGGAAAAAATCCAAAATTTCTCTTATTTTGGGGCAAAATTGCACAAATTTCACTTATTTCAGGGAAAAGGGGCAGAAATTTTCCTTATTTTGGGGCAAAAATGTAGAAATTCTTAATATTTTGTGGCAAAAATGCAGAAATTTTCTTTATTTTGAGGGAAAAAGACTGAAATTCCCCTTATTTGGGGGCAAAAAGGCAGAAATTTCCCTTATTTTGGGGCAAAAAGACAGTAATTCCCCTTATTTTGTGGCAAAAAGGTAGAAATTTCTTTTATTTCGGGGCAAAATTGCAGAAATATCACTTATTTCAGAGCCTAATATAAAAATTCCTTTTATTTTGGGCCAAAAAGAGAGAAATTCCATTTATTTTTGGTTAAAAAGGGAGAAATTTCACTTATTTTGAGGTAAAAAGCAGAAATTCCTCTAATTTTGGGGCAAAAATGTAGAAATTTCCCTTTTTTGTGGCAATAGGTATACATTCCCCTTACTTTCGGGATAAAAAGCCGAAATTCCCCGTATTTTGAAGCAAAATTGCAGAAATTTTCATAATTTTCGGGCAAAAAAGCAGAAATTCTCCTTATTTTAGGGCAAAAAGACAGAAAATCTCCTTTTTTCGGGAGCAAACAGTCAGAAATTCCCCTTATTTTGGGGCACAATTGCAGAAATTTCCTTTACATTGTGGCAAAATTGCAGAAATTTCCCTATTTTGGGGCAAAATTGCAGAAATTTCACTTATTTCAGGGTAATAAGTCAGAAATTCCCCTTATTTTGGGGCAAAAAAGACAGAAATTCCCTTTGTTTTGGGGAAAAAAGACAGAAATTCCACTTAGTTAGAGGCAAAAATGCAGAAATTCCCCTTATTTTGGAGCAAAAATGAAGAAATTTTCCTTTTTATGGCAAAAAGGTATGCATTCCCATTATTTTCGTGCAAAAAGGCAGAAATTCCCCGTATTTTGGAGCAAAATTGCAGAAATTGCCCTAATTTTGGGGCAAAAGGCAGAAATTCCCTTTATTTTGGGGCAAAAATCAGAAATTCCCCTTATTTTGGGGCAAAATTCAAAAAATTTCCTTTATTTTGGGGCAAAATTGCAGGAATTTACCTTATTGTGGGGCAAAATTGCAGAAATTTCCTTTATTTGGGGCAAAATTGCATAAAATTCACTTATTTTCAAGTAAAAAGGCTGAAATTTCCTTTATTTTGGGGCAAAAAAAGAGAAATTCCCCTTATTTTGTGTCAAAATTGCACAAATTTCCCTTATTATGGAAAAATTGCAGAAATTTCCCTTATTTTAGGGCAAAATTTCAGAAATTTCACTTATTTCAGGGTAATAAGTCAGAAATTCCCGCTTATTTTGGTGCAAAAAATACAGAAATTCCCGTTGTTTTGGGTGAATAAGATAGAAATTCCACTTATTTAGAGGCAAAAAGGCAGAAATTCCCCTTATTTTGGGGCAAAATTGCAGAAATTTCCTTTACATTGGGGCAAAATTGCAGAAATTTCCCTTATTTTGGGGCAAAATTGCAGAAATTTCACTTATTTCAGGGTAATAAGTCAGAAATTCCCCTTATTTTGGGGCAAAAAAGACAAATATTCTCTTTGTTTTGGGGGAAAAAGACAGAAATTCCACTTAGTTAGAGGCAAAAATGCAGAAATTCCCCTTATTTTGGAGCAAAAATGAAGAAATTTTCCTATTTATGGCAAAAAGGTATGCATTCCCATTATTTTCTGGCAAAAAGGCAGAAATTCCCCGTATTTTGGAGCAAAATTGCAGAAATTCCCCTAATTTTGGGACAAAAGGCAGAAATTCCCTTTATTTTGGGACAAAATTCAGACATTCCCTTTATTTTGGGGCAAAATTCAAGAAATTTCCTTTATTTTGGGGTAAAATTGCAGGAATTTACCTTATTTTGGGGCAAAATTGCAGAAATTTGCTTAATTTGGGGCAAAATTGCATAAAATTCACTTATTTTCAGGTAAAAAGGCTGAAATTTTCTTTATTTTGGGGCAAAAAAAGAGAAATTCCCCTTATTTTGGGGCAAAATTGCAGAAATTTCCCTTGTTATGGGAAAAACTTGCAGAAATTTCCCTTATTTTAGGACAAAATTGCAGAAATTTCACTTATTTCAGAGAAATAAAGCAAAAATGTTTCTTATTTTGGGGCAAAAAGGTAGAAAATCTCATTATTTTAGGGCAAAAAGGCAGAAATTCACCTTATTTTGCGGTAAAATTGCAGAAATTTCACATATTTCAGGGCAAAAAGGCAGAAATTTCCCTTTTTTGGGGGCAAAATTGCAGAAATTTCACTTATTTCAGGGTAATAAGTCAGAAATTCCCCCTTATTTTGGGGCTAAAAATACAGAAATTCCCGTTGTTTTGGGGAAAAAAGACAGAAATTCCACTTATTTAGAGTCAAAAAGGCAGAAATTCCCCTTATTTTGGAGCAAATATGAAGAAATTTCCCTTTTTTATGGCAAAAAGATATGCATTTCCCTTATTTTTGGGAAAAAAGGCAGAAATTCCCCGTATTTTGGAGCAAAATTGCAGAAATTCCCCTAATTCTGGGGCAAAAGGCAGAAATTCCCTATATGTTGGGGCAAAAAGACAGAAATTCTTATTTTGGGGCAAAACTCAGAAATTCCACTTCTTTTGGGGCAAAATTGCAGAAATTTCCCTTATTTTGGGGCAAAATTTTAGAAATTTCACTTATTTTGGGGCAAAATTGCAGAAATTTCACTTATTTCAGGGAAAAAAGTCAGAAATTTTCCTTATTTTGGGGCAAAATAACAGAAATTCCTAATATTTTGTGGCAAAAATGCAGAAATTCCTCTTATTTTGAGGTAAAAAGGCTGAATTCCCCTTATTTGGGGGCAAAAAGGCAGAAATTTCCCTTACTTTGGGGCAAAATTGCAGAAATTTCACTTATTTCAGGGTAATGAGTCAGAAATTCCTCTTATTTTGGGGCAAAAAAGAGAGAAATTCCCTTTGTTTTGTGGAAAAAAGACAGAAATTCCACTTATTTAGAGGCAAAAAGGCTGAAATTCCCCTTATTTTGGAGCAAAAATGAAGAAATTTCATTTTTTATGGCAAAAAGGTATGCATTCCCTTTATTTTTGGGCAAAAACGCAGAAATTCCCTGTATTTTGGAGCAAAAAGGCAGAAATTCCCCGTATTTTGGAGCAAAATTGCAGAAAATCCCCTAATTTGGGGGCAAAAATCAGAAACTCTCTTAATTTTGGGGCAAAATTCAAGAAATTCCCTTTATTTTGGGGCAAAATTGGAGGAATTTACCTTATTTTTGGGCAAAATTGCAGAAATTTCCCTTATTTGGGGCAAAATTGCAGAAATTTCACTTATTTTCAGGAATAAGGGCTGATATATTCTTTATTTTGGGGCAAAAAGGGAGAAATTTCTCTTATTTTGGGGCAAAATTGCAAAAATTTCTCTTATTATGGGGAAAAATTGCAGAAATTTTCTTTATTTTAGAACAAAATTGCAGAAATTTCACTTATTTCAAAGAAAAAAAGCAAAAATTTTTCTTATTTTGGGGCAAAAAGGCAGAAATTCCCATTATTTTGGGGCAAAAAGGCAGAAATTCGACTTATTTTGGGGTAAAATTGCAGAAATTCCCCTAATTTAGGGGCAAAAGGCAGAAATTCCCTTTATTTTGGGGCAAAAATCATAAATTCCCCTTATTTTGGGGCAAAATTCAAGAAATTTCCTTTAATTTGGGGCAAAATTGCAGGAATTTACCTTATTTTGGGGCAAAATTGCAGAAATTTCCTTTATTTGGGGCAAAATTGCATAAAATTCACTTATTTTCAAGTAAAAAGGCTGAAATTTCCTTTATTTTAGGGCAAAAAAAGAGAAATTCCTCTTATTTTGGGGCAAAATTGAAGAAATTTCCCTTATTATGGAAAAATTGCAGAAATTTCCCTTATTTTAGGGCAAAATTGCAGAAATTTCACTTATTTCAGGGAAATAAGTCAGAAATTCCCGCTTATTTTGGGGCAAAAAATACAGAAATTCCCGTTGTTTTGGGGGAATAAGATAGAAATTCCACTTATTTAGAGGCAAATAGGCAGAAATTCCCCTTATTTTGGGGCAAAATTGCAGAAATTTCTTTACATTGGGGCAAAATTGCAGAAATTTCCCTTATTTTGGGGCAAAATTGCAGAAATTTCACTTATTTCAGGGTAATAAGTCAGAAATTCCCCTTATTTTGGGGCAAAAAAGACAAATATTCTCTTTGTTTTGGGGGAAAAAGACAGAAATTCCACTTAGTTAGAGGCAAAAATTTAGAAATTCCCCTTATTTTGGAGCAAAAATGAAGAAATTTTCCTATTTATGGCAAAAAGGTATGCATTCCCATTATTTTCTGGCAAAAAGGCAGAAATTCCCCGTATTTTGTAGCAAAATTGCAGAAATTCCCCTAATTTTGGGGCAAAAGGCAGAAATTCCCTTTATTTTGGGACAAAATTCAGACATTCCCCTTATTTTGGAGCAAAATTCAAGAAATTTCCTTTATTTTGGGGTAAAATTGCAGGAATTTACCTTATTTTGGGGCAAAATTGCAGAAATTTGCTTAATTTGGGGCAAAATTGCATAAAATTCACTTATTTTCAGGTAAAAAGGCTGAAATTTTCTTTATTTTGGGGCAAAAAAAGAGAAATTCCCCTTATTTTGGGGCAAAATTGCAGAAATTTCCCTTGTTACGGGAAAAACTTGCAGAAATTTCCCTTATTTTAGGACAAAATTGCAGAAATTTCACTTATTTCAGGGAAATAAGTCAGAAATTCCCGCTTATTTTGGGGCAAAAAATACAGAAATTCCCGTTGTTTTGGGGGAATAAGATAGAAATTCCACTTATTTAGAGGCAAAAAGGCAGAAATTCCCCTTATTTTGGGGCAAAATTGCAGAAATTTCTTTACATTGGGGCAAAATTGCAGAAATTTCCCTTATTTTGGGGCAAAATTGCAGAAATTTCACTTATTTCAGGGTAATAAGTCA
The DNA here is from genome assembly GCF_963924665.1 of Micromys minutus. Classification (NCBI taxonomy): domain Eukaryota; kingdom Metazoa; phylum Chordata; class Mammalia; order Rodentia; family Muridae; genus Micromys; species Micromys minutus. The sequence continues at coordinate 15,350 of NW_027667620.1, forward strand.
GAAATTCCCCTTATTTTGGGGCAAAAAAGACAAATATTCTCTTTGTTTTGGGGGGAAAAGACAGAAATTCCACTTAGTTAGAGGCAAAAATTTAGAAATTCCCCTTATTTTGGAGCAAAAATGAAGAAATTTTCCTATTTATGGCAAAAAGGTATGCATTCCCATTATTTTCTGGCAAAAAGGCAGAAATTCCCCGTATTTTGTAGCAAAATTGCAGAAATTCCCCTAATTTTGGGGCAAAAGGCAGAAATTCCCTTTATTTTGGGACAAAATTCAGACATTCCCCTTATTTTGGAGCAAAATTCAAGAAATTTCCTTTATTTTGAGGTAAAATTGCAGGAATTTACCTTATTTTGGGGCAAAATTGCAGAAATTTGCTTAATTTGGGGCAAAATTGCATAAAATTCACTTATTTTCAGGTAAAAAGGCTGAAATTTTCTTTATTTTGGGGCAAAAAAAGAGAAATTCCCCTTATTTTGGGGCAAAATTGCAGAAATTTCCCTTGTTACGGGAAAAACTTGCAGAAATTTCCCTTATTTTAGGACAAAATTGCAGAAATTTCACTTATTTCAGAGAAATAAAGCAAAAATGTTTCTTATTTTGGGGCAAAAATGTAGAAAATCTCATTATTTTAGGGCAAAAACGCAGAAATTCACCTTATTTTGCGGTAAAATTGCAGAAATTTCACTTATTTCAGGGTAATAAGTCAGAAATTCCCCCTTATTTTGGGGCTAAAAATACAGAAATTCCCGTTGTTTTTGGGAAAAAAGACAGAAATTCCACTTATTTAGAGTCAAAAAGGCAGAAATTCCCTTTATTTTGGAGCAAATATGAAGAAATTTCCCTTTTTTATGGCAAAAAGATATGCATTTCCCTTATTTTTGGGAAAAAAGGCAGAAATTCCCCGTATTTTGGAGCAAAATTGCAGAAATTCCCCTAATTCTTGGGCAAAAGGCAGAAATTCCCTATATGTTGGGGCAAAAAGACAGAAATTCTCCATATTTTGGGGCAAAACATAGAAATTCCACTTCTTTTGGGGCAAAATTCCAGAAATTTCCCTTATTTTGGGGCAAAATTGTTGAAATTTCACTTATTTTGGGGCAAAATTGCAGAAATTTCACTTATTTCAGGGAAAAAAGTCAGAAATTTTCCTTATTTTGGGGCAAAATAACAGAAATTCCTAATATTCTGTGGCAAAAATGCAGATATTCCTCTTATTTTGAGGTAAAAAGGCTGAATTCCCCTTATTTGGGGGCAAAAAGGCAGAAATTTCCCTTATTTTCGGGCAAAATTGCAGAAATTTCACTTATTTCAGGGTAATGAGTCAGAAATTCCTCTTATTTTGGGGAAAAAAGAGAGAAATTCCCTTTGTTTTGTGGGAAAAAGACAGAAATTCCACTTATTTAGAGTCAAAAAGGCAGAAATTCCCCTTATTTTGGAGCAAAAATGAAGAAATTTCATTTTTTATGGCAAAAAGGTATGCATTCCCATTGTTTTCGGGCAAAAACGCAGAAATTCCCTGAATTTTGGAGCAAAAAGGCAGAAATTCCCCGTATTTTGGAGCAAAATTGCAGAAAATCCCCTAATTTTGGGGCAAAAATCAGAAACTCTCTTAATTTTGGGGCAAAATTCAAGAAATTCCCTTTATTTTGGGGCAAAATTGGAGGAATTTACCTTATTTTTGGGCAAAATTGCAGAAATTTCCCTTATTTGGGGCAAAATTGCAGAAATTTCACTTATTTTCAGGAATAAGGGCTGATATATCCTTTATTTTGGGGCAAAAAGGGAGAAATTTCTCTTATTTTGGGGCAAAATTGCAAAAATTTCTCTTATTATAGGGAAAAATTGCAGAAATTTTCTTTATTTTAAAACAAAATTGCAGAAATTTCACTTATTTCAGAGAAAAAAAGCAAAAATTTTTCTTATTTTGGGGCAAAAAGGCAGAAATTCCCATTATTTTGGGGCAAAAAGGCAGAAATTCGACTTATTTTGGGGTAAAATGGCAGAAATTCCCCAAATTTAGGGGCAAAAGGCAGAAATTCCCTTTATTTTGGGGCAAAAATCATAAATTCCCCTTATTTTGGGGCAAAATTCAAGAAATTTCCTTTAATTTGGGGCAAAATTGTAGGAATTTACCTTATTTTGGGGCAAAATTGCAGAAATTATTCTTATTTGGGGCAAAATTGCAGAAACTTCAATTATTTTCAGATAAAAAGGCTGAAATTTCTTTTATTTTGGGGCAAAAAGGGAGAAATTCTTCTTATTTTGGGGCAAAATTGAAGAAATTTCCCTTGTTATTGAAAAAAATTGCAGAAATTTTCCTTATTTTAGGGCAAAATTGCAGAAATTTCACTTATTTCAGAGAAAAAACGCAAAAATTTTTCTTATTTTGGGGCAAAAAGGCAGAAATTCCCATTATTTCAGGGCAAAAAGGCAGAAATTCGACTTATTTTGGAGTAAAATTGCAGAAATTTCACATATTTCAGGGTAAAAAGGCAGAAATTTCCCTTATTTTGGGGCAAAATTGCAGAAATTTCACTTATTTCATGGTAATAAGTCAGAAATTTCTTTTATTTTGGGGCAAAAAAGACAAAAATTCCTTTTGTTTTGGGGAAAAAGACAGAAATTCCACTTATTTAGAGGCAAAAAGGCAGAAATTCCCATTATTTTGGAGCAAAAATGAAAAAATTTCCCTTTTTTATGGCAAAAAGTTATGCATTCCCCTTATTTTCGGGCAAAAAGGCAGAAATTCCCCGTATTTTGGAGAAAAATTGCAGAAATTCCCCTAATTGTTCGGCAAAAATGCATAAATTCCTAATATGTTTGGGCAAAAAGACAGAAATTCTCCTTATTTATAGGCATAATTCAGAAATTCCACTTATTTTGGGGAAAAAATCCAAAATTTCTCTTATTTTGGGGCAAAATTGTACAAATTTCAATTATTTCAGGGAAAAAAGGCAGAAATTTTCCTTATTTTGGGGCAAAAATGTAGAAATTCTTAATATTTTGTGGCAAAAATGCAGAAATTCGCTTTATTTTGAGGGGAAAAGGCTGAAATTTCCCTTATTTGGGGGCAAAAAGGCAGAAATTTCCCTTATTTTGGGGCAAAAAGACAGTAATTCCCCTTATTTTGTGGCAACAAGGTAGAAATTTCTTTTATTTCAGGGCAAAATTGCAGAAATATCACTTATTTCAGGGCCTAATTCAAAAATTCCTTTTATTTTGGGGCAAAAAGAGAGAAATTCCATTTATTTTTGGTTAAAAAGGGAGAAATTTCACTTATTTTGAGGTAAAAAGCAGAAATTCCTCTTATTTTGGGGCAAAAATGAAGAAATTTCCTTTTTTTGTGGCAAAAGGTATACATTCCCCTTACTTTCGGGATAAAAAGCCGAAATTCCCCGTATTTTGAAGCAAAATTGCAGAAATTTTCATAATTTTCGGGCAAAAAAGCAGAAATTCTCCTTATTTTAGGGCAAAAAGACAGAAAATCTCCTTTTTTCGGGAGCAAACAGTCAGAAATTCCCCTTATTTTGGGGCAAAATTGCAGAAATTTCCTTTACATTGTGGCAAAATTGCAGGAATTTACCTTATTGTGGGGCAAAATTACAGAAATTTCCTTTATTTGGGGCAAAATTGCATAAAATTCACTTATTTTCAAGTAAAAAGGCTGAAATTTTCTTTATTTTGGGGCAAAAAAGAGAAATTCCCCTTATTTTGGGGCAAAATTGCAGAAATTTCCCTTATTATGGAAAAATTGCAGAAATTTCCCTTATTTTAGGGCAAAATTGCAGAAATTTCACTTATTTCAGGGTAATAAGTCAGAAATTCCCGCTTATTTTGGGGCAAAAAATACAGAAATTCCCATTGTTTTGGGGGAATAAGATAGAAATTCCACTTATTTAGAGGCAAAAAGGCAGAAATTCCCCTTATTTTGGGGCAAAATTGCAGAAATTTCCTTTACATTGGGGCAAAATTGCAGAAATTTCCCTTATTTTGGGGCAAAATTGCCGAAATTTCACTTATTTCAGGGTAATAAGTCAGAAATTCCCCTTATTTTGGGGCAAAAAAGACAAATATTCTCTTTGTTTTGGGGGAAAAAGACAGAAATTCCACTTAGTTAGAGGCAAAAATGCAGAAATTCCCCTTATTTTGGAGCAAAAATGAAGAAATTTTCCTATTTATGGCAAAAAGGTATGCATTCCCATTATTTTCTGGCAAAAAGGCAGAAATTCCCCGTATTTTGTAGCAAAATTGCAGAAATTCCCCTAATTTTGGGGCAAAAGGCAGAAATTCCCTTTATTTTGGGACAAAATTAAGACATTCCCCTTATTTTGGAGCAAAATTCAAGAAATTTCCTTTATTTTGGGGTAAAATTGCAGGAATTTACCTTATTTTGGGGCAAAATTGCAGAAATTTGCTTAATTTGGGGCAAAATTGCATAAAATTCACTTATTTTCAGGTAAAAAGGCTGAAATTTTCTTTATTTTGGGGCAAAAAAAGAGAAATTCCCCTTATTTTGGGGCAAAATTGCAGAAATTTCCATTATTTTAGGACAAAATTGCAGAAATTTCACTTATTTCAGAGAAATAAAGCAAAAATGTTTCTTATTTTGGGGCAAAAAGGTAGAAAATCTCATTATTTTAGGGCAAAAAGGCAGAAATTCACCTTATTTAGCGGTAAAATTGCAGAAATTTCACATATTTCAGGACAAAAAGGCAGAAATTTCCCTTATTTTGGGGCAAAATTGCAGAAATTTCACTTATTTCATGGTAATAAGTCAGAAATTCCTTTGATTTTGGGGCAAAAAAGACAAAAATTCCTTTTGTTTTGGGGGAAAAAGACAGAAATTCCACTTATTTAGAGGCAAAAAGGCAGAAATTCCCATTATTTTGGAGCAAAATTGAAAAAATTTCCCTTTTTTATGGCAAAAAGTTATGCATTCCCCTTATTTTCGGGCAAAAAGGCAGAAATTCCCCGTATTTTGGAGCAAAATTTCAGAAATTCCCCTAATTGTTGGGCAAAAATGCAGAAATTCCTAATATGTTTGGGCAAAAAGACAGAAATTCTCCTTATGTAAAGGCATAATTCAGAAATTCCACTTATTTTGGGGAAAAAATCCAAAATTTCTCTTATTTTGGGGCAAAATTGCACAAATTTCACTTATTTCAGGGAAAAAAGGCAGAAATTTTCCTTATTTTGGGGCAAAAATGTAGAAATTCTAAATATTTTGTGGCAAAAATGCAGAAATTCCCTTTATTTTGAGGGAAAAAGGCTGAAATTCCCCTTATTTGGGGGCAAAAAGGCAGAAATTTCCCTTATTTTGGGGCAAAAAGACAGTAATTCCCCTTATTTTGTGGCAAAAAGGTAGAAATTTCTTTTATTTCGGGGCAAAATTGCAGAAATATCACTTATTTCAGAGCCTAATATAAAAATTCCTTTTATTTTGGGGCAAAAAGAGAGAAATTCCATTTATTTTTGGTTAAAAAGGGAGAAATTTCACTTATTTTGAGGTAAAAAGCAGAAATTCCTCTTATTTTGGGGCAAAAATGAAGAAATTTCCCTTTTTTGTGGCAATAGGTATACATTCCCCTTACTTTCGGGATAAAAAGCCGAAATTCCCTGTATTTTGAAGCAAAATTGCAGAAATTTTCATAATTTTCGGGCAAAAAAGCAGAAATTCTCCTTATTTTAGGGCAAAAAGACAGAAAATCTCCTTTTTTCGGGAGCAAACAGTCAGAAATTCCCCTTATTTTGGGGCACAATTGCAGAAATTTCCTTTACATTGTGGCAAAATTGCAGAAATTTCCCTTATTTTGGGGCAAAATTGCAGAAATTTCACTTATTTCAGGGTAATAAGTCAGAAATTCCCCTTATTTTGGGGCAAAAAAGACAGAAATTCCCTTTGTTTGGGGGGAAAAAGACAGAAATTCCACTTAGTTAGAGGCAAAAATGCAGAAATTCCCCTTATTTTGGAGCAAAAATGAAGAAATTTTCCTTTTTATGGCAAAAAGGTATGCATTCCCATTATTTTCGTGCAAAAAGGCAGAAATTCCCCGTATTTTGGAGCAAAATTGCAGAAATTGCCCTAATTTTGGGGCAAAAGGCAGAAATTCCCTTTATTTTGGGGCAAAAATCAGAAATTCCCCTTATTTTGGGGCAAAATTCAAAAAATTTCCTTTATTTTGGGGCAAAATTGCAGGAATTTACCTTATTGTGGGGCAAAATTGCAGAAATTTCCTTTATTTGGGGCAAAATTGCATAAAATTCACTTATTTTCAAGTAAAAAGGCTGAAATTTCCTTTATTTTGGGGCAAAAAAAGAGAAATTCCCCTTATTTTGTGTCAAAATTGCACAAATTTCCCTTATTATGGAAAAATTGCAGAAATTTCCCTTATTTTAGGGCAAAATTTCAGAAATTTCACTTATTTCAGGGTAATAAGTCAGAAATTCCCGCTTATTTTGGTGCAAAAAATACAGAAATTCCCGTTGTTTTGGGTGAATAAGATAGAAATTCCACTTATTTAGAGGCAAAAAGGCAGAAATTCCCCTTATTTTGGGGCAAAATTGCAGAAATTTCCTTTACATTGGGGCAAAATTGCAGAAATTTCCCTTATTTTGGGGCAAAATTGCAGAAATTTCACTTATTTCAGGGTAATAAGTCAGAAATTCCCCTTATTTTGGGGCAAAAAAGACAAATATTCTCTTTGTTTTGGGGGAAAAAGACAGAAATTCCACTTAGTTAGAGGCAAAAATGCAGAAATTCCCCTTATTTTGGAGCAAAAATGAAGAAATTTTCCTATTTATGGCAAAAAGGTATGCATTCCCCTTATTTTCGGGCAAAAAGGCAGAAATTCCCCGTATTTTGGAGCAAAATTGCAGAAATTCCCCTAAATGTTGGGCAAAAATGCAGAAATTCCTAATATGTTTGGGCAAAAAGACAGAAATTCTCCTTATGTAAAGGCATAATTCAGAAATTCCACTTATTTTGGGGAAAAAATCCAAAATTTCTCTTATTTTGGGGCAAAATTGCACAAATTTCACTTATTTCAGGGAAAAGGGGCAGAAATTTTCCTTATTTTGGGGCAAAAATGTAGAAATTCTTAATATTTTGTGGCAAAAATGCAGAAATTTTCTTTATTTTGAGGGAAAAAGACTGAAATTCCCCTTATTTGGGGGCAAAAAGGCAGAAATTTCCCTTATTTTGGGGCAAAAAGACAGTAATTCCCCTTATTTTGTGGCAAAAAGGTAGAAATTTCTTTTATTTCGGGGCAAAATTGCAGAAATATCACTTATTTCAGAGCCTAATATAAAAATTCCTTTTATTTTGGGGCAAAAAGAGAGAAATTCCATTTATTTTTGGTTAAAAAGGGAGAAATTTCACTTATTTTGAGGTAAAAAGCAGAAATTCCTCTAATTTTGGGGCAAAAATGTAGAAATTTCCCTTTTTTGTGGCAATAGGTATACATTCCCCTTACTTTCGGGATAAAAAGCCGAAATTCCCCGTATTTTGAAGCAAAATTGCAGAAATTTTCATAATTTTCGGGCAAAAAAGCAGAAATTCTCCTTATTTTAGGGCAAAAAGACAGAAAATCTCCTTTTTTCGGGAGCAAACAGTCAGAAATTCCCCTTATTTTGGGGCACAATTGCAGAAATTTCCTTTACATTGTGGCAAAATTGCAGAAATTTCCCTTATTTTGGGGCAAAATTGCAGAAATTTCACTTATTTCAGGGTAATAAGTCAGAAATTCCCCTTATTTTGGGGCAAAAAAGACAGAAATTCCCTTTGTTTTGGGGGAAAAAGACAGAAATTCCACTTAGTTAGAGGCAAAAATGCAGAAATTCCCCTTATTTTGGAGCAAAAATGAAGAAATTTTCCTTTTTATGGAAAAAGGTATGCATTCCCATTATTTTCGTGCAAAAAGGCAGAAATTCCCCGTATTTTGGAGCAAAATTGCAGAAATTGCCCTAATTTTGGGGCAAAAGGCAGAAATTCCCTATATTTTGGGGCAAAAATCAGAAATTCCCCTTATTTTGGGGCAAAATTCAAAAAATTTCCTTTATTTTGGGGCAAAATTGCAGGAATTTACCTTATTGTGGGGCAAAATTGCAGAAATTTCCTTTATTTGGGGCAAAATTGCATAAAATTCACTTATTTTCAAGTAAAAAGGCTGAAATTTCCTTTATTTTGGGGCAAAAAAAGAGAAATTCCTCTTATTTTGTGTCAAAATTGCACAAATTTCCCTTATTATGGAAAAATTGCAGAAATTTCCCTTATTTTAGGGCAAAATTTCAGAAATTTCACTTATTTCAGGGTAATAAGTCAGAAATTCCCGCTTATTTTGGTGCAAAAAATACAGAAATTCCCGTTGTTTTGGGTGAATAAGATAGAAATTCCACTTATTTAGAGGCAAAAAGGCAGAAATTCCCCTTATTTTGGGGCAAAATTGCAGAAATTTCCTTTACATTGGGGCAAAATTGCAGAAATTTCCCTTATTTTGGGGCAAAATTGCAGAAATTTCACTTATTTCAGGGTAATAAGTCAGAAATTCCCCTTATTTTGGGGCAAAAAAGACAAATATTCTCTTTGTTTTGGGGGAAAAAGACAGAAATTCCACTTAGTTAGAGGCAAAAATGCAGAAATTCCCCTTATTTTGGAGCAAAAATGAAGAAATTTTCCTATTTATGGCAAAAAGGTATGCATTCCCATTATTTTCTGGCAAAAAGGCAGAAATTCCCCGTATTTTGGAGCAAAATTGCAGAAATTCCCCTAATTTTGGGACAAAAGGCAGAAATTCCCTTTATTTTGGGACAAAATTCAGACATTCCCTTTATTTTGGGGCAAAATTCAAGAAATTTCCTTTATTTTGGGGTAAAATTGCAGGAATTTACCTTATTTTGGGGCAAAATTGCAGAAATTTGCTTAATTTGGGGCAAAATTGCATAAAATTCACTTATTTTCAGGTAAAAAGGCTGAAATTTTCTTTATTTTGGGGCAAAAAAAGAGAAATTCCCCTTATTTTGGGGCAAAATTGCAGAAATTTCCCTTGTTATGGGAAAAACTTGCAGAAATTTCCCTTATTTTAGGACAAAATTGCAGAAATTTCACTTATTTCAGAGAAATAAAGCAAAAATGTTTCTTATTTTGGGGCAAAAAGGTAGAAAATCTCATTATTTTAGGGCAAAAAGGCAGAAATTCACCTTATTTTGCGGTAAAATTGCAGAAATTTCACATATTTCAGGGCAAAAAGGCAGAAATTTCCCTTTTTTGGGGGCAAAATTGCAGAAATTTCACTTATTTCAGGGTAATAAGTCAGAAATTCCCGCTTATTTTGGTGCAAAAAATACAGAAATTCCCGTTGTTTTGGGGAAAAAAGACAGAAATTCCACTTATTTAGAGTCAAAAAGGCAGAAATTCCCCTTATTTTGGAGCAAATATGAAGAAATTTCCCTTTTTTATGGCAAAAAGATATGCATTTCCCTTATTTTTGGGAAAAAAGGCAGAAATTCCCCGTATTTTGGAGCAAAATTGCAGAAATTCCCCTAATTCTGGGGCAAAAGGCAGAAATTCCCTATATGTTGGGGCAAAAAGACAGAAATTCTTATTTTGGGGCAAAACTCAGAAATTCCACTTCTTTTGGGGCAAAATTCCAGAAATTTCCCTTATTTTGGGGCAAAATTTTAGAAATTTCACTTATTTTGGGGCAAAATTGCAGAAATTTCACTTATTTCAGGGAAAAAAGTCAGAAATTTTCCTTATTTTGGAGCAAAATAACAGAAATTCCTAATATTTTGTGGCAAAAATGCAGAAATTCCTCTTATTTTGAGGTAAAAAGGCTGAATTCCCCTTATTTGGGGGCAAAAAGGCAGAAATTTCCCTTACTTTGGGGCAAAATTGCAGAAATTTCACTTATTTCAGTGTAATGAGTCAGAAATTCCTCTTATTTTGGGGCAAAAGAGAGAGAAATTCCCTTTGTTTTGTGGAAAAAAGACAGACATTCCACTTATTTAGAGGCAAAAAGGCTGAAATTCCCCTTATTTTGGAGCAAAAATGAAGAAATTTCATTTTTTATGGCAAAAAGGTATGCATTCCCATTATTTTTGGGCAAAAACGCAGAAATTCCCTGTATTTTGGAGCAAAAAGGCAGAAATTCCCCGTATTTTGGAGCAAAATTGCAGAAAATCCCCTAATTTTGGGGCAAAAATCAGAAACTCTCTTAATTTTGGGGCAAAATTCAAGAAATTCCCTTTATTTTGGGGCAAAATTGGAGGAATTTACCTTATTTTTGGGCAAAATTGCAGAAATTTCCCTTATTTGGGGCAAAATTGCAGAAATTTCACTTATTTTCAGGAATAAGGGCTGATATATTCTTTATTTTGGGGCAAAAAGGGAGAAATTTCTCTTATTTTGGGGCAAAATTGCAAAAATTTCTCTTATTATGGGGAAAAATTGCAGAAATTTTCTTTATTTTAGAACAAAATTGCAGAAATTTCACTTATTTCAAAGAAAAAAAGCAAAAATTTTTCTTATTTTGGGGCAAAAAGGCAGAAATTCCCATTATTTTGGGGCAAAAAGGCAGAAATTCGACTTATTTTGGGGTAAAATTGCAGAAATTCCCCTAATTTAGGGGCAAAAGGCAGAAATTCCCTTTATTTTGGGGCAAAAATCATAAATTCCCCTTATTTTGGGGCAAAATTCAAGAAATTTCCTTTAATTTGGGGCAAAATTGCAGGAATTTACCTTATTTTGGGGCAAAATTGCAGAAATTTCCTTTATTTGGGGCAAAATTGCATAAAATTCACTTATTTTCAAGTAAAAAGGCTGAAATTTCCTTTATTTTAGGGCAAAAAAAGAGAAATTCCTCTTATTTTGGGGCAAAATTGAAGAAATTTCCCTTATTATGGAAAAATTGCAGAAATTTCCCTTATTTTAGGGCAAAATTGCAGAAATTTCACTTATTTCAGGGAAATAAGTCAGAAATTCCCGCTTATTTTGGGGCAAAAAATACAGAAATTCCCGTTGTTTTGGGGGAATAAGATAGAAATTCCACTTATTTAGAGGCAAAAAGGCAGAAATTCCCCTTATTTTGGGGCAAAATTGCAGAAATTTCTTTACATTGGGGCAAAATTGCAGAAATTTCCCTTATTTTGGGGCAAAATTGCAGAAATTTCACTTATTTCAGGGTAATAAGTCAGAAATTCCCCTTATTTTGGGGCAAAAAAGACAAATATTCTCTTTGTTTTGGGGGAAAAAGACAGAAATTCCACTTAGTTAGAGGCAAAAATTTAGAAATTCCCCTTATTTTGGAGCAAAAATGAAGAAATTTTCCTATTTATGGCAAAAAGGTATGCATTCCCATTATTTTCTGGCAAAAAGGCAGAAATTCCCCGTATTTTGTAGCAAAATTGCAGAAATTCCCCTAATTTTGGGGCAAAAGGCAGAAATTCCCTTTATTTTGGGACAAAATTCAGACATTCCCCTTATTTTGGAGCAAAATTCAAGAAATTTCCTTTATTTTGGGGTAAAATTGCAGGAATTTACCTTATTTTGGGGCAAAATTGCAGAAATTTGCTTAATTTGGGGCAAAATTGCATAAAATTCACTAATTTTCAGGTAAAAAGGCTGAAATTTTCTTTATTTTGGGGCAAAAAAAGAGAAATTCCCCTTATTTTGGGGCAAAATTGCAGAAATTTCCCTTGTTACGGGAAAAACTTGCAGAAATTTCCCTTATTTTAGGACAAAATTGCAGAAATTTCACTTATTTCAGGGAAATAAGTCAGAAATTCCCGCTTATTTTGGGGCAAAAAATACAGAAATTCCCGTTGTTTTGGGGGAATAAGATAGAAATTCCACTTATTTAGAGGCAAAAAGGCAGAAATTCCCCTTATTTTGGGGCAAAATTGCAGAAATTTCTTTACATTGGGGCAAAATTGCAGAAATTTCCCTTATTTTGGGGCAAAATTGCAGAAATTTCACTTATTTCAGGGTAATAAGTCAGAAATTCCCCTTATTTTGGGGCAAAAAAGACAAATATTCTCTTTGTTTTGGGGGAAAAAGACAGAAATTCCACTTAGTTAGAGGCAAAAATTTAGAAATTCCCCTTATTTTGGAGCAAAAATGAAGAAATTTTCCTATTTATGGCAAAAAGGTATGCATTCCCATTATTTTCTGGCAAAAAGGCAGAAATTCCCCGTATTTTGTAGCAAAATTGCAGAAATTCCCCTAATTTTGGGGCAAAAGGCAGAAATTCCCTTTATTTTGGGACAAAATTCAGACATTCCCCTTATTTTGGAGCAAAATTCAAGAAATTTCCTTTATTTTGGGGTAAAATTGCAGGAATTTACCTTATTTTGGGGCAAAATTGCAGAAATTTGCTTAATTTGGGGCAAAATTGCATAAAATTCACTTATTTTCAGGTAAAAAGGCTGAAATTTTCTTTATTTTGGGGCAAAAAAAGAGAAATTCCCCTTATTTTGGGGCAAAATTGCAGAAATTTCCCTTGTTACGGGAAAAACTTGCAGAAATTTCCCTTATTTTAGGACAAAATTGCAGAAATTTCACTTATTTCAGAGAAATAAAGCAAAAATGTTTCTTATTTTGGGGCAAAAAGGTAGAAAATCTCATTATTTTAGGGCAAAAACGCAGAAATTCACCTTATTTTGCGGTAAAATTTCAGAAATTTCACATATTTCAGGGCAAAAAGGCAGAAATTTCCCTTTTTTGGGGGCAAAATTGCAGAAATTTCACTTATTTCAGGGTAATAAGTCAGAAATTCCCCCTTATTTTGGGGCTAAAAATACAGAAATTCCCGTTGTTTTTGGGAAAAAAGACAGAAATTCCACTTATTTAGAGTCAAAAAGGCAGAAATTCCCTTTATTTTGGAGCAAATATGAAGAAATTTCCCTTTTTTATGGCAAAAAGATATGCATTTCCCTTATTTTTGGGAAAAAAGGCAGAAATTCCCCGTATTTTGGAGCAAAATTGCAGAAATTCCCCTAATTCTTGGGCAAAAGGCAGAAATTCCCTATATGTTGGGGCAAAAAGACAGAAATTCTCCATATTTTGGGGCAAAACATAGAAATTCCACTTCTTTTGGGGCAAAATTCCAGAAATTTCCCTTATTTTGGGGCAAAATTGTTGAAATTTCACTTATTTTGGGGCAAAATTGCAGAAATTTCACTTATTTCAGGGAAAAAAGTCAGAAATTTTCCTTATTTTGGGGCAAAATAACAGAAATTCCTAATATTCTGTGGCAAAAATGCAGATATTCCTCTTATTTTGAGGTAAAAAGGCTGAATTCCCCTTATTTGGGGGCAAAAAGGCAGAAATTTCCCTTATTTTGGGGCAAAATTGCAGAAATTTCACTTATTTCAGGGTAATGAGTCAGAAATTCCTCTTATTTTGGGGAAAAAAGAGAGAAATTCCCTTTGTTTTGTGGGAAAAAGACAGAAATTCCACTTATTTAGAGTCAAAAAGGCAGAAATTCCCCTTATTTTGGAGCAAAAATGAAGAAATTTCATTTTTTATGGCAAAAAGGTATGCATTCCCATTGTTTTCGGGCAAAAACGCAGAAATTCCCTGAATTTTGGAGCAAAAAGGCAGAAATTCCCCGTATTTTGGAGCAAAATTGCAGAAAATCCCCTAATTTTGGGGCAAAAATCAGAAACTCTCTTAATTTTGGGGCAAAATTCAAGAAATTCCCTTTATTTTGGGGCAAAATTGGAGGAATTTACCTTATTTTTGGGCAAAATTGCAGAAATTTCCCTTATTTGGGGCAAAATTGCAGAAATTTCACTTATTTTCAGGAATAAGGGCTGATATATCCTTTATTTTGGGGCAAAAAGGGAGAAATTTTTCTTATTTTGGGGCAAAATTGCAAAAATTTCTCTTATTATAGGGAAAAATTGCAGAAATTTTCTTTATTTTAAAACAAAATTGCAGAAATTTCACTTATTTCAGAGAAAAAAAGCAAAAATTTTTCTTATTTTGGGGCAAAAAGGCAGAAATTCCCATTATTTTGGGGCAAAAAGGCAGAAATTCGACTTATTTTGGGGTAAAATGGCAGAAATTCCCCAAATTTAGGGGCAAAAGGCAGAAATTCCCTTTATTTTGGGGCAAAAATCATAAATTCCCCTTATTTTGGGGCAAAATTCAAGAAATTTCCTTTAATTTGGGGCAAAATTGTAGGAATTTACCTTATTTTGGGGCAAAATTGCAGAAATTATTCTTATTTGGGGCAAAATTGCAGAAACTTCAATTATTTTCAGATAAAAAGGCTGAAATTTCTTTTATTTTGGGGCAAAAAGGGAGAAATTCCCCTTATTTTGGGGCAAAATTGAAGAAATTTCCCTTGTTATTGAAAAAAATTGCAGAAATTTTCCTTATTTTAGGGCAAAATTGCAGAAATTTCACTTATTTCAGAGAAAAAACGCAAAAATTTTTCTTATTTTGGGGCAAAAAGGCAGAAATTCCCATTATTTCGGGGCAAAAAGGCAGAAATTCGACTTATTTTGGAGTAAAATTGCAGAAATTTCACATATTTCAGGGTAAAAAGGCAGAAATTTCCCTTATTTTGGGGCAAAATTGCAGAAATTTCACTTATTTCATGGTAATAAGTCAGAAATTTCTTTTATTTTGGGGCAAAAAAGACAAAAATTCCTTTTGTTTTGGGGAAAAAGACAGAAATTCCACTTATTTAGAGGCAAAAAGGCAGAAATTCCCATTATTTTGGAGCAAAAATGAAAAAATTTCCCTTTTTTATGGCAAAAAGTTATGCATTCCCCTTATTTTCGGGCAAAAAGGCAGAAATTCCCCGTATTTTGGAGAAAAATTGCAGAAATTCCCCTAATTGTTCGGCAAAAATGCATAAATTCCTAATATGTTTGGGCAAAAAGACAGAAATTCTCCTTATTTATAGGCATAATTCAGAAATTCCACTTATTTTGGGGAAAAAATCCAAAATTTCTCTTATTTTGGGGCAAAATTGTACAAATTTCAATTATTTCAGGGAAAAAAGGCAGAAATTTTCCTTATTTTGGGGCAAAAATGTAGAAATTCTTAATATTTTGTGGCAAAAATGCAGAAATTCGCTTTATTTTGAGGGGAAAAGGCTGAAATTTCCCTTATTTGGGGGCAAAAAGGCAGAAATTTCCCTTATTTTGGGGCAAAAAGACAGTAATTCCCCTTATTTTGTGGCAACAAGGTAGAAATTTCTTTTATTTCAGGGCAAAATTGCAGAAATATCACTTATTTCAGGGCCTAATTCAAAAATTCCTTTTATTTTGGGGCAAAAAGAGAGAAATTCCATTTATTTTTGGTTAAAAAGGGAGAAATTTCACTTATTTTGAGGTAAAAAGCAGAAATTCCTCTTATTTTGGGGCAAAAATGAAGAAATTTCCTTTTTTTGTGGCAAAAGGTATACATTCCCCTTACTTTTGGGATAAAAAGCCGAAATTCCCCGTATTTTGAAGCAAAATTGCAGAAATTTTCATAATTTTCGGGCAAAAAAGCAGAAATTCTCCTTATTTTAGGGCAAAAAGACAGAAAATCTCCTTTTTTCGGGAGCAAACAGTCAGAAATTCCCCTTATTTTGGGGCAAAATTGCAGAAATTTCCTTTACATTGTGGCAAAATTGCAGAAATTTCCCTTATTTTGGGACAAAATTGCAGAAATTTCACTTATTTCAGGGTAATAAGTCAGAAATTCCCCTTATTTTGGGGCAAAAAAGACAGAAATTCCCTTTGTTTTGGGGGAAAAAGACAGAAATTTTACTTAGTTAGAGGCAAAAATCCAGAAATTCCCCTTATTTTGGAGCAAAAATGAAGAAATTTTCCTTTTTATGGCAAAAAGGTATGCATTCCCATTATTTTCGTGCAAAAAGGCAGAAATTCCCCGTATTTTGGAGCAAAATTGCAGAAATTGCCCTAATTTTGGGGCAAAAGGCAGAAATTCCCTTTATTTTGGGGCAAAAATCAGAAATTCCCCTTATTTTGGGGCAAAATTCAAAAAATTTCCTTTATTTGGGGCAAAATTGCATAAAATTCATTATTTTCAAGTAAAAAGGCTGAAATTTCCTTTATTTTGGGGCAAAAAAGAGAAATTCCCCTTATTTTGGGTCAAAATTGCAGAAATTTCCCTTATTATGGAAAAATTGCAGAAATTTCCCTTATTTTAGGGCAAAATTGCAGAAATTTCACTTATTTTGGGGTAATAAGTCAGAAATTCCCGCTTATTTTGGGGCAAAAAATACAGAAATTCCCGTTGTTTTGGGGGAATAAGATAGAAATTCCACTTATTTAGAGGCAAAAATGCAGAAATTCCCCTTATTTTGGAGCAAAAATGAAGAAATTTTCCTTTTTATGGCAAAAAGGTATGCATTACCATTATTTTCGTGATAAAAGGCAGAAATTCCCCGTATTTTGGAGCAAAATTGCAGAAATTGCCCTAATTTTGGGGCAAAAGGCAGAAATTCCCTTTATTTTGGGGCAAAAATCAGAAATTCCCCTTATTTTGGGGCAAAATTCAAAAAATTTCTCTTATTTTGGGGCAAAATTGCAGGAATTTCCTTATTTTGGGGCAAAATTGCAGAAATTTCCTTTATTTGGGGCAAAATTGCATATAATAAAATTATTTTCAAGTAAAAAAGCTGAAATTTCCTTTATTTTCGGGCAAAAAAAGAGAAATTCCCTTATTTTGGGGCAAAATTGCAGAAATTTCCCTTATTATAAAAAAATTGCAGAAATTTCCCTAATTTTAGGGCAAAATTGCAGAAATTTCACTTATTTTGGGGTAATAAGTCAGAAATTCCCGCTTATTTTGGGGCAAAAAATACAGAAATTCCCATTGTTTTGGTGGAATAAGATAGAAATTCCACTTATTTAGAGGCAAAAAGGCAGAAATTCCCCTTATTTTGGGGCAAAATTGCAGAAATTTCCTTTACATTGGGGCAAAATTGCAGAAATTTCCCTTATTTTGGGGCAAAATTGCAGAAATTTCACTTATTTCAGGGTAATAAGTCAGAAATTCCCCTTATTTTGGGGCAAAAAAGACAAATATTCTCTTTGTTTTGGAGGAAAAAGACAGAAATTCCACTTAGTTAGAGGCAAAAATGCAGAAATTCCCCTTATTTTGGAGCAAAAATGAAGAAATTTTCCTTTTTATGGCAAAAAGTTATGCATTCCCATTACTTTCTGGCAAAAAGGCAGAAATTCCCCGTATTTTGGAGCAAAATTGCAGAAATTCCCCTAATTTTGGGGCAAAAGGCAGAAATTCCCTTTATTTTGGGACAAAATTCAGACATTCCCCTTATTTTGGGGCAAAATTCAAGAAATTTCCTTTATTTTGGGGTAAAATTGCAGGAATTTACCTAATTTTGGGGCAAAATTGCAGAAATTTGCATAATTTGGGGCAAAAATTGCATAAAATTCACTTATTTTCAGGTAAAAAGGCTGAAATTTTCTTTATTTTGGGGCAAAAAAAGAGAAATTCCCCTTATTTTGAGGCAAAATTGCAGAAATTTCCCTTGTTATGGGAAAAAATTGCAGAAATTTCCCTTATTTTAGGACAAAATTGCAGAAATTTCACTTATTTCAGAGAAATAAAGCAAAAATATTTCTTATTTTGGGGCAAAAAGGTAGAAAATCTCATTATTTTAGGGCAAAAAGGCAGAAATTCACATTATTTTGCGGTAAAATTGCAGAAATTTCACATATTTCAGGGCAAAAAGGCAGAAATTTCCCTTATTTTGGGGCAAAATTGCAGAAATTTCACTTTTTCAGGGTAATGAGTCAGAAATTCCTTTTATTTTGGGGCAAAAAAGAGAGAAATTCCCTTTGTTTTGTGGGAAAAAGACAGAAATTCCACTTATTTAGAGGCAAAAAGGCAGAAATTCCCCTTATTTTGGAGCAAAAATGAAGAAATTTCATTTTTTATGGCAAAAAGGTATGCATTCCCATTATTTTCAGGCAAAAACGCAGAAATTCCCTGTATTTTGGAGCAAAAAGGCAGAAATTCCCCGTATTTTGGAGCAAAATTGCAGAAAATCCCCTAATTTTGGGGCAAAAATCAGAAACTCTCTTAATTTTGGGGCAAAATTCAAAAAATTCCCTTTATTTTGTGGCAAAATTGGAGGAATTTACCTTATTTTTGGGCAAAATTGCAGAAATTTCCCTTATTTGGGGCAAAATTGCAGAAATTTCACTTATTTTCAGGAATAAGGGCTGATATATTCTTTATTTTGGGGCAAAAAGGGAGAAATTTCTCTTATTTTGGGGCAAAATTGCAAAAATTTCTCTTATTATGGGGAAAAATTGCAGAAATTTTCTTTATTTTAGAACAAAATTGCAGAAATTTCACTTATTTCAGAGAAAAAAAGCAAAAATTTTTCTTATTTTGGGGCAAAAAGGCAGAAATTCCCATTATTTTGGGGCAAAAAGGCAGAAATTCGACTTATTTTGGGGAAAAATTGCAGAAATTCCCCTAATTTGGGGGCAAAAGGCAGAAATTCCCTTTATTTTGGGGCAAAAATCATAAATTCCCCTTATTTTGGGGCAAAATTGCAGGAATTTACCTTATTTTGGGGCAAAATTGCAGAAATTTTTCTTATTTGGGGCAAAATTGCAGAAACTTCAATTATTTTCAGGTAAAAAGGCTGAAATTTCTTTTATTTTGGGGCAAAAAGGGAGAAATTCCCCTTATTTTGGGGCAAAATTGAAGAAATTTCCCTTGTTATTGAAAAAAATTGCAGAAATTTCCCTTATTTTGGGGCAAAATTGCAGAAATTTCACTTATTTCAGGGTAATAAGTCAGAAATTCCCCTTATTTTAGGGCAAATAAGACAAATATTCTCTTTGTTTTGGGGGAAAAAGACAGAAATTCCACTTAGAGGCAAAAATGCAGAAATTCCCCTTATTTTGGAGCAAAAATGAAGAAATTTTCCTTTTTATGGCAAAAAGTTATGCATTCCCATTATTTTCTGTCAAAAAGGCAGAAATTCCCCGTATTTTGGAGCAAAATTGCACAAATTCCCTTAATTTTGGGGCAAAAGGCAGAAATACCCTTTATTTT
The DNA here is from genome assembly GCF_963924665.1 of Micromys minutus. NCBI lineage: Eukaryota > Metazoa > Chordata > Mammalia > Rodentia > Muridae > Micromys > Micromys minutus. The sequence continues at coordinate 34,413 of NW_027667620.1, forward strand.
GGGACAAAATTCAGACATTCCCCTTATTTTGGGGCAAAATTCAAGAAATTTCCTTTATTTTGGGGTAAAATTGGAGGAATTTACCTTATTTTGGGGCAAAATTGCAGAAATTTGCTTAATTTGGGGCAAAATTGCATAAAATTCACTTATTTTCAGGTAAAAAGGCTGAAATTTTCTTTATTTTGGGGCAAAAAAAAGAGAAATTCCCCTTATTTTGGGGCAAAATTGCAGAAATTTCCCTTGTTATAGGAAAAAATTGCAGAAATTTTCCTTATTTTAGGACAAAATTGCAGAAATTTCACTTATTTCAGAGAAATAAAGCAAAAATGTTTCTTATTTTGGGGCAAAAAGGTAGAAAATCTCATTATTTTAGGGCAAAAAGGCAGAAATTCACCTTATTTTGCGGTAAAATTGCAGAAATTTCACATATTTCAGGGCAAAAAGGCAGAAATTTCCCTTTTTGGGGGGCAAAATTGCAGAAATTTCACTAATTTCAGAATAATAAGTTAGAAATTCCCCCTTATTTTGGGGCTAACAATACAGAAATTCCCGTTGTTTTGGGGAAAAAAGACAGAAATTCCACTTATTTGGAGTCAAAAAGGCAGAAATTCCCCTTATTTTGGAGCAAATATGAAGAAATTTCCCTTTTTTATGGCAAAAAGATATGCATTTCCCTTATTTTTGGGAAAAAAGGCAGAAATTCCCCGTATTTTGGAGCAAAATTGCAGAAATTCCCCTAATTCTGGGGCAAAAGGCAGAAATTCCCTATATGTTGGGGCAAAAAGACAGAAATTCTCCTTATTTTGGGGCAAAACTCAGAAATTCCACTTCTTTTGGGGCAAAATTCCAGAAATTTCCCTTATTTTGTGGCAAAATTGTAGAAATTTCACTTATTTTGGGGCAAAATTGCAGAAATTTCACTTATTTCAGGGAAAAAAGTCAGAAATTTTCCTTATTTTGGGGCAAAATAACAGAAATTCCTAATATTTTGTGGCAAAAATGCAGAAATTCCTCTTATTTTGAGGTAAAAAGGCTGAATTCCCCTTATTTGGGGGCAAAAAGGCAGAAATTTCCCTTATTTTGGGGCAAAATTGCAGAAATTTCACTTATTTCAGGATAATGAATCAGAAATTCCTCTTATTTTGGGGCAAAAAAGAGAGAAATTCCCTTTGTTTTGTGGGAAAAAGACAGAAATTACACTTATTTAGAGGCAAAAAGGCAGAAATTCCCTTTATATTGGAGCAAAAATGAAGAAATTTTATTTTTTATGGCAAAAAGGTATGCATTCCCATTATTTTCGGGCAAAAACGCAGAAATTCCCTGTATTTTGGAGCAAAAAGGCAGAAATTCCCCGTATTTTGGAGCAAAATTGCAGAAAATCCCCTAATTTTGGGGCAAAAATCAGAAACTCTCTTAATTTTGGGGCAAAATTCAAGAAATTCCCTTTATTTTGGTGCAAAATTGGAGGAATTTACCTTATTTTTGGGCAAAATTGCAGAAATTTCCCTTATTTGGGGCAAAATTGCAGAAATTTCACTTATTTTCAGGAATAAGGGCTGATATATCCTTTATTTTGGGGCAAAAAGGGAGAAATTTCTCTTATTTTGGGGCAAAATTGCAAAAATTTCTCTTATTATGGGGAAAAATTGCAGAAATTTTCTCTATTTTAGAACAAAATTGCAGAAATTTCACTTATTTCAGAGAAAAAAAGCAAAAATTTTTCTTATTTTGGGGCAAAAAGGCAGAAATTCCCATTATTTTGGGGCAAAAAGGCAGAAATTCGACTTATTTTGGGGAAAAATTGCAGAAATTCCCCTAATTTAGGGGCAAAAGGCAGAAATTCCCTTTATTTTGGGGCAAAAATCATAAATTCCCCTTATTTTGGGGCAAAATTGCAGGAATTTACCTTATTTTGGGGCAAAATTGCAGAAATTATTCTTATTTGGGGCAAAATTGCAGAAACTTCAATTATTTTCAGGTAAAAAGGCTGAAATTTCTTTTATTTTGGGGCAAAAGGGAGAAATTCCCCTTATTTTGGGGCAAAATTGAAGAAATTTCCCTTGTTATTGAAAAAAATTGCAGAAATTTCCCTTATTTTAGGGCAAAATTGCAGAAATTTCACTTATTTCAGAGAAAAAACGCAAAAATTTTTCTTATTTTGGGGCAAATAGGCAGAAATTCCCATTATTTTGGGGCAAAAAGGCAGAAATTCGTCTTATTTTGGGGTAAAATTGCAGAAATTTCACATATTTCAGGGCAAAAAGGCAGAAATTTCCCTTATTTTGGGGCAAAATTGCAGAAATTTCACTTATTTCATGGTAATAAGTCAGAAATTCCTTTTATTTTGAGGCAAAAAAGACAAAAATTCCTTTTGTTTTGGGGGAAAAAGACAGAAATTCCACTTATTTAGAGGCAAAAAGGCAGAAATTCCAATTATTTTGGAGCAAAAATGAAGAAATTTCCCTTTTTTATGGCAAAAAGTTATGGATTCCCCTTATTTTCCGGCAAAAAGGCAGAAATTCCCCGTATTTTGGAGCAAAGTTGCAGAAATTCCCCTAATTGTGGGGCAAAAATGCAGAAATTCCTATTATGTTGGGGCAAAAAGACAGAAATTCTCCTTATTTAAAGACATAATTAAGAAATTCCACTTATTTTGGGGAAAAAATCCAAAATTTCTCTTATTTTGGGGCAAAATTGCACAAATTTCACATATTTCAGGGAAAAAAGGCAGAAATTTTCCTTATTTTTGGGCAAAAATGTAGAAATTCTTAATATTTTGTGGCAAAAATGCAGAAATTCGCTTTATTTTGAGGGAAAAAGGCTGAAATTCCCCTTATTTGGGGGCAAAAAGGCAGAAATTTCCCTTACTTTGGGGCAAAAAGACAGTAAATCCCCTTATTTTGTGGCAAAAAAATAGAAATTTCTTTTATTTCGGGGCAAAATTGCAGAAATATCACTTATTTCAGGGCCTAATTCAAAAATTCCTTTTATTTTGGGGCAAAAAGAGAGAAATTCCATTTATTTTTGGTTAAAAAGGGAGAAATTTCACTTATTTTGAGGTAAAAAGCAGAAATTCCTCTTATTTTGGGGCAAAAATGTAGAAATTTCCCTTTTTTGTGGCAAAAGGTATACATTCCTCTTACTTTCGGGATAAAAAGCCGGAATTCCCCGTATTTTGAAGCAAAATTGCAGAAATTTTCATAATTTTCGGGCAAAAAAGCAGAAATTCTCCTTATTTTATGGCAAAAAGACAGAAAATCTTTTTTTTTTCGGGAGCAAACAGTCAGAAATTCCCCTTATTTTGGGGCAAAATTGCAGAAATTTCCTTTACATTGTGGCAAAATTGCAGAAATTTCCCTTATTTTGGGGCAAAATTGCAGAAATTTCGCTTATTTCAGGGTAATAAGTCAGAAATTCCCCTTATTTTGGGGCAAAAAAGAGAGAAATTCTCTTTGTTTTGGGGGAAAAAGAGAGAAATTCCACTTAGTTAGAGGCAAAAATGCAGAAATTCCCCTTATTTTGGAGCAAAAATGAAGAAATTTTCCTTTTTATGGCAAAAAAGGTATGCATTCCCATTATTTTCGTACAAAAAGGCAGACATTCCCCGTATTTTGGAGCAAAATTGCAGAAATTCCCCTAATTTTGGGGCAAAAGGCAGAAATTCCCTTTATTTTGGGGCAAAAATCAGAAATTCCCCTTATTTTGGGGCAAAATTCAAAAAATTTTCTTTATTTTGGGGCAAAATTGCAGGAATTTACTTTATTTTGGGGCAAAATTCAGAAATTTCCTTTATTTGGGGCATAATTGCATAAAATTCACTTATTTTCAGGTAAAAAGGCTGAAATTTCCTTAATTTGGGGGCAAAAAAAGAGAAATTCCCCTTATTTTTGGGAAAAATTGCAGAAATTTCCCTTGTTATGGAAAAATTGCAGAAATTTCCCTTATTTTAGGGCAAAATTGCAGAAATTTCACTTATTTCAGGGTAATAAGTCAGAAATTCCCGCTTATTTTGGGACAAAAAATACAGAAATTCCCGTTGTTTTGGGGGAATAAGATAGAAATTACACTTATTTAGAGGCAAAAAGGCAGAAATTCCCCTTATTTTGGAGCAAAAACGAAGAAATTTTCCTTTTTATGGCAAAAAGGTATGCATTCCCATTATTTTCGTGCAAAAAGGCAGAAATTTCCCGTATTTTGGAGCAAAATTGCAGAAATTGCCCTAATTTTGGGGCAAAAGGCAGAAATTCCCTTTATTTTGGGGCAAAAATCAGAAATTCCCTTTATTTTGGGGCAAAATTCAAAAAATTTCCTTTATTTTGGGGCAAAATTGCAGGAATTTACCTTATTTTGGGGCAAAATTGTAGAAATTTCTTTTATTTGGGGCAAAATTGCATAAAATTCACTTATTTTCAAGTAAAAAAGCTGAAATTTCCTTCATTTTGGGGCAAAAAAAGAGAAATTCCCCTTATTTTGGGTCAAAATTGCAGAAATTTCCCTTATTATGGAAAAATTGCAGAAATTTCCCTTATTTTAGGGCAAAATTGCAGAAATTTCACTTATTTTGTGGTAATAAGTCAGAAATTCCCGCTTATTTTGGGGCAAAAAATACAGAAATTCCCGTTGTTTTGGGGGAATAAGATAGAAATTCCACTTATTTAGAGGCAAAAAGGCAGAAATTCCCCTTATTTTGGAGGAAAAATGAAGAAATTTTCCTTTTAATGGCAAAAAGTTATGCATTCCCATTATTTTCTGGCAAAAAGGCAGAAATTCCCCGTATTTTGGAGCAAAATTGCAGAAATTCCCCTAATTTTGGGGCAAAAGGCAGAAATTCCCTTTATTTTGGGACAAAATTCAGACATTCCCCTTATTTTGGGGCAAAATTCAAGAAATTTCCTTTATTTTGGGGTAAAATTGCAGGAATTTACCTTATTTTGGGGCAAAATTGCAGAAATTTGCTTAATTTGGGGCAAAATTGCATAAAATTCACTTATTTTCAGGTAAAAAGGCTGAAATTTTCTTTATTTTGGGGCAAAAAAAAGAGAAATTCCCCTTATTTTGGGGCAAAATTGCAGAAATTTCCCTTGTTATAGGAAAAAATTGCAGAAATTTCCCTTATTTTAGGACAAAATTGCAGAAATTTCACTTATTTCAGAGAAATAAAGCAAAAATGTTTCTTATTTTGGGGCAAAAAGGTAGAAAATCTCATTATTTTAGGCCAAAAACGCAGAAATTCACCTTATTTTGCGGTAAAATTGCAGAAATTTCACATATTTCAGGGCAAAAAGGCAGAAATTTCCCTTTTTGGGGGGCAAAATTGCAGAAATTTCTCTTATTTCAGGGTAATAAGTCAGAAATTCCCCCTTATTTTGGGGCTAAAAATACAGAAATTCCCGTTGTTTTGGGGAAAAGAGACAGAAATTCCACTTATTTAGAGTCAAAAAGGCAGAAATTCCCCTTATTTTGGAGCAAATATGAAGAAATTTCCCTTTTTTATGGCAAAAAGATATGCATTTCCCTTATTTTTGGGAAAAAAGGCAGAAATTCCCCGTATTTTGGAGCAAAATTGCAGAAATTCTCCTAATTCTGGGGCAAAAGGCAGAAATTCCCTATATGTTGGGGCAAAAAGACAGAAATTCTCCTTATTTTGGGGCAAAACTCAGAAATTCTACTTCTTTTGGGACAAAATTCCAGAAATTTCCATTATTTTGGGGCAAAATTGTAGAAATTTCACTTATTTTGGGCAAAATTGCAGAAATTTCACTTATTTCAGGGAAAAAAGTCAGAAATTTTCCTTATTTTGGGGCAAAATAACAGAAATTCCTAATATTTTGTGGCAAAAATGCAGAAATTCCTCTTATTTTGAGGTAAAAAGGCTGAATTCCCCTTATTTGGGGGCAAAAAGGCAGAAATTTCCCTTATTTTGGGGCAAAATTGCAGAAATTTCACTTATTTCAGGGTAATGAGTCAGACATTCCTCTTATTTTGGAGCAAAAAAGAGAGAAATTCCCTTTGTTTTGTGGGAAAAAGACAGAAATTCCACTTATTTAGAGGCAAAAAGGCAGAAATTCCCCTTATTTTGGAGCAAAAATGAAGAAATTTCATTTTTTATGGCAAAAAGGTATGCATTCCCATTATTTTCGGGCAAAAACGCAGAAATTTCCTGTATTTTGGAGCAAAAAGTCAGAAATTCCCCGTATTTTGGAGCAAAATTGCAGAAAATCCCCTAATTTTGGGGCAAAAATCAGAAACTCTCTTAATTTTGGGGCAAAATTCAAGAAATTCCCTTTATTTTGGTGCAAAATTGGAGGAATTTACCTTATTTTTGGGCAAAATTGCAGAAATTTCCCTTATTTGGGGCAAAATTGCAGAAATTTCACTTATTTTCAGGAATAAGGGCTGATATATCTTTTATTTTGGGGCAAAAAGGGAGAAATTTCTCTTATTTTGGGGCAAAATTGCAAAAATTTCTCTTATTATGGGGAAAAATTGCAGAAATTTTCTTTATTTTAGAACAAAATTGCAGAAATTTCACTTATTTCAGAGAAAAAAAGCAAAAATTTTTCTTATTTTGGGGCAAAAAGGCAGAAATTCCCATTATTTTGGGGCAAAAAGGCAGAAATTCGACTTATTTTGGGAAAAAATTGCAGAAATTCCCCTAATTTAGGGGCAAAAGGCAGAAATTCCCTTTATTTTGGGGCAAAAATCATAAATTCCCCTTATTTTGGGGCAAAATTGCAGGAATTTACCTTATTTTGGGGCAAAATTGCAGAAATTTTTCTTATTTGGGGCAAAATTGCAGAAACTTCAATTATTTTCAGGTAAAAAGGCTGAAATTTCTTTTATTTTGGGGCAAAAAGGGAGCAATTCCCCTTATTTTGGGGCAAAATTGAAGAAATTTCCCTTGTTATTGAAAAAAATTGCAGAAATTTCCCTTATTTTAGGGCAAAATTGCAGAAATTTCACTTATTTTGGGGTAATAAGTCAGAAATTCCCGCTTATTTTGGGGCAAAAAATACAGAAATTCCCGTTGTTTTGGGGGAATAAGATAGAAATTCCACTTATTTAGAGGCAAAAAGGCAGAAATTCCCCTTATTTTGGGGCAAAATTGCAGAAATTTCCTTTACATTGGGGCAAAATTGCAGAAATTTCCCTTATTTTGGGGCAAAATTGCAGAAATTTCACTTATTTCAGGGTAATAAGTCAGAAATTCCCCTTATTTTGGGGCAAATAAAACAAATATTCTCTTTGTTTTGTGGGAAAAAGACAGAAATTCCACTTAGAGGCAAAAATGCAGAAATTCCCCTTATTTTGGAGCAAAAATGAAGAAATTTTCCTTTTTATGGCAAAAAGGTATGCATTCCCATTATTTTCTGGCAAAAAGGCAGAAATTCCCCGTATTTTGGAGCAAAATTGCAGAAATTCCCCTAATTTTGGGGCAAAAGGCAGAAATTCCCTTTATTTTGGGACAAAATTCAGACATTCCCCTTATTTTGGGGCAAAATTCAAGAAATTTCTTTTATTTTGGGGTAAAATTGGAGGAATTTACCTTATTTTGGGGCAAAATTGCAGAAATTTGCTTAATTTGGGGCAAAATTGCATAAAATTCACTTATTTTCAGGTAAAAAGGCTGAAATTTTCTTTATTTTGGGGCAAAAAAAAGAGAAATTCCCCTTATTTTGGGGCAAAATTGCAGAAATTTCCCTTGTTATAGGAAAAAATTGCAGAAATTTCCCTTATTTTAGGACAAAATTGCAGAAATTTCACTTATTTCAGGGTAATAAGTCAGAAATTCCCCTTATTTTGGGGCAAAAAAGACAGAAATTCCCTTTGTTTGGGGGGAAAAAGACAGAAATTCCACTTAGTTAGAGGCAAAAATGCAGAAATTCCCCTTATTTTGGAGCAAAAATGAAGAAATTTTCCTTTTTATGGCAAAAAGGTATGCATTCCCATTATTTTCGTGCAAAAAGGCAGAAATTCCCCGTATTTTGGAGCAAAATTGCAGAAATTGCCCTAATTTTGGGGCAAAAGGCAGAAATTCCCTTTATTTTGGGGCAAAAATCAGAAATTCCCCTTATTTTGGGGCAAAATTCAAAAAATTTCCTTTATTTTGGGGCAAAATTGCAGGAATTTACCTTATTGTGGGGCAAAATTGCAGAAATTTCCTTTATTTGGGGCAAAATTGCATAAAATTCACTTATTTTCAAGTAAAAAGGCTGAAATTTCCTTTATTTTGGGGCAAAAAAAGAGAAATTCCCCTTATTTTGTGTCAAAATTGCACAAATTTCCCTTATTATGGAAAAATTGCAGAAATTTCCCTTATTTTAGGGCAAAATTTCAGAAATTTCACTTATTTCAGGGTAATAAGTCAGAAATTCCCGCTTATTTTGGTGCAAAAAATACAGAAATTCCCGTTGTTTTGGGTGAATAAGATAGAAATTCCACTTATTTAGAGGCAAAAAGGCAGAAATTCCCCTTATTTTGGGGCAAAATTGCAGAAATTTCCTTTACATTGGGGCAAAATTGCAGAAATTTCCCTTATTTTGGGGCAAAATTGCAGAAATTTCACTTATTTCAGGGTAATAAGTCAGAAATTCCCCTTATTTTGGGGCAAAAAAGACAAATATTCTCTTTGTTTTGGGGGAAAAAGACAGAAATTCCACTTAGTTAGAGGCAAAAATGCAGAAATTCCCCTTATTTTGGAGCAAAAATGAAGAAATTTTCCTATTTATGGCAAAAAGGTATGCATTCCCCTTATTTTCGGGCAAAAAGGCAGAAATTCCCCGTATTTTGGAGCAAAATTGCAGAAATTCCCCTAAATGTTGGGCAAAAATGCAGAAATTCCTAATATGTTTGGGCAAAAAGACAGAAATTCTCCTTATGTAAAGGCATAATTCAGAAATTCCACTTATTTTGGGGAAAAAATCCAAAATTTCTCTTATTTTGGGGCAAAATTGCACAAATTTCACTTATTTCAGGGAAAAGGGGCAGAAATTTTCCTTATTTTGGGGCAAAAATGTAGAAATTCTTAATATTTTGTGGCAAAAATGCAGAAATTTTCTTTATTTTGAGGGAAAAAGACTGAAATTCCCCTTATTTGGGGGCAAAAAGGCAGAAATTTCCCTTATTTTGGGGCAAAAAGACAGTAATTCCCCTTATTTTGTGGCAAAAAGGTAGAAATTTCTTTTATTTCGGGGCAAAATTGCAGAAATATCACTTATTTCAGAGCCTAATATAAAAATTCCTTTTATTTTGGGGCAAAAAGAGAGAAATTCCATTTATTTTTGGTTAAAAAGGGAGAAATTTCACTTATTTTGAGGTAAAAAGCAGAAATTCCTCTAATTTTGGGGCAAAAATGTAGAAATTTCCCTTTTTTGTGGCAATAGGTATACATTCCCCTTACTTTCGGGATAAAAAGCCGAAATTCCCCGTATTTTGAAGCAAAATTGCAGAAATTTTCATAATTTTCGGGCAAAAAAGCAGAAATTCTCCTTATTTTAGGGCAAAAAGACAGAAAATCTCCTTTTTTCGGGAGCAAACAGTCAGAAATTCCCCTTATTTTGGGGCACAATTGCAGAAATTTCCTTTACATTGTGGCAAAATTGCAGAAATTTCCCTTATTTTGGGGCAAAATTGCAGAAATTTCACTTATTTCAGGGTAATAAGTCAGAAATTCCCCTTATTTTGGGGCAAAAAAGACAGAAATTCCCTTTGTTTTGGGGGAAAAAGACAGAAATTCCACTTAGTTAGAGGCAAAAATGCAGAAATTCCCCTTATTTTGGAGCAAAAATGAAGAAATTTTCCTTTTTATGGAAAAAGGTATGCATTCCCATTATTTTCGTGCAAAAAGGCAGAAATTCCCCGTATTTTGGAGCAAAATTGCAGAAATTGCCCTAATTTTGGGGCAAAAGGCAGAAATTCCCTATATTTTGGGGCAAAAATCAGAAATTCCCCTTATTTTGGGGCAAAATTCAAAAAATTTCCTTTATTTTGGGGCAAAATTGCAGGAATTTACCTTATTGTGGGGCAAAATTGCAGAAATTTCCTTTATTTGGGGCAAAATTGCATAAAATTCACTTATTTTCAAGTAAAAAGGCTGAAATTTCCTTTATTTTGGGGCAAAAAAAGAGAAATTCCTCTTATTTTGTGTCAAAATTGCACAAATTTCCCTTATTATGGAAAAATTGCAGAAATTTCCCTTATTTTAGGGCAAAATTTCAGAAATTTCACTTATTTCAGGGTAATAAGTCAGAAATTCCCGCTTATTTTGGTGCAAAAAATACAGAAATTCCCGTTGTTTTGGGTGAATAAGATAGAAATTCCACTTATTTAGAGGCAAAAAGGCAGAAATTCCCCTTATTTTGGGGCAAAATTGCAGAAATTTCCTTTACATTGGGGCAAAATTGCAGAAATTTCCCTTATTTTGGGGCAAAATTGCAGAAATTTCACTTATTTCAGGGTAATAAGTCAGAAATTCCCCTTATTTTGGGGCAAAAAAGACAAATATTCTCTTTGTTTTGGGGGAAAAAGACAGAAATTCCACTTAGTTAGAGGCAAAAATGCAGAAATTCCCCTTATTTTGGAGCAAAAATGAAGAAATTTTCCTATTTATGGCAAAAAGGTATGCATTCCCATTATTTTCTGGCAAAAAGGCAGAAATTCCCCGTATTTTGGAGCAAAATTGCAGAAATTCCCCTAATTTTGGGACAAAAGGCAGAAATTCCCTTTATTTTGGGACAAAATTCAGACATTCCCTTTATTTTGGGGCAAAATTCAAGAAATTTCCTTTATTTTGGGGTAAAATTGCAGGAATTTACCTTATTTTGGGGCAAAATTGCAGAAATTTGCTTAATTTGGGGCAAAATTGCATAAAATTCACTTATTTTCAGGTAAAAAGGCTGAAATTTTCTTTATTTTGGGGCAAAAAAAGAGAAATTCCCCTTATTTTGGGGCAAAATTGCAGAAATTTCCCTTGTTATGGGAAAAACTTGCAGAAATTTCCCTTATTTTAGGACAAAATTGCAGAAATTTCACTTATTTCAGAGAAATAAAGCAAAAATGTTTCTTATTTTGGGGCAAAAAGGTAGAAAATCTCATTATTTTAGGGCAAAAAGGCAGAAATTCACCTTATTTTGCGGTAAAATTGCAGAAATTTCACATATTTCAGGGCAAAAAGGCAGAAATTTCCCTTTTTTGGGGGCAAAATTGCAGAAATTTCACTTATTTCAGGGTAATAAGTCAGAAATTCCCGCTTATTTTGGTGCAAAAAATACAGAAATTCCCGTTGTTTTGGGGAAAAAAGACAGAAATTCCACTTATTTAGAGTCAAAAAGGCAGAAATTCCCCTTATTTTGGAGCAAATATGAAGAAATTTCCCTTTTTTATGGCAAAAAGATATGCATTTCCCTTATTTTTGGGAAAAAAGGCAGAAATTCCCCGTATTTTGGAGCAAAATTGCAGAAATTCCCCTAATTCTGGGGCAAAAGGCAGAAATTCCCTATATGTTGGGGCAAAAAGACAGAAATTCTTATTTTGGGGCAAAACTCAGAAATTCCACTTCTTTTGGGGCAAAATTCCAGAAATTTCCCTTATTTTGGGGCAAAATTTTAGAAATTTCACTTATTTTGGGGCAAAATTGCAGAAATTTCACTTATTTCAGGGAAAAAAGTCAGAAATTTTCCTTATTTTGGAGCAAAATAACAGAAATTCCTAATATTTTGTGGCAAAAATGCAGAAATTCCTCTTATTTTGAGGTAAAAAGGCTGAATTCCCCTTATTTGGGGGCAAAAAGGCAGAAATTTCCCTTACTTTGGGGCAAAATTGCAGAAATTTCACTTATTTCAGTGTAATGAGTCAGAAATTCCTCTTATTTTGGGGCAAAAGAGAGAGAAATTCCCTTTGTTTTGTGGAAAAAAGACAGACATTCCACTTATTTAGAGGCAAAAAGGCTGAAATTCCCCTTATTTTGGAGCAAAAATGAAGAAATTTCATTTTTTATGGCAAAAAGGTATGCATTCCCATTATTTTTGGGCAAAAACGCAGAAATTCCCTGTATTTTGGAGCAAAAAGGCAGAAATTCCCCGTATTTTGGAGCAAAATTGCAGAAAATCCCCTAATTTTGGGGCAAAAATCAGAAACTCTCTTAATTTTGGGGCAAAATTCAAGAAATTCCCTTTATTTTGGGGCAAAATTGGAGGAATTTACCTTATTTTTGGGCAAAATTGCAGAAATTTCCCTTATTTGGGGCAAAATTGCAGAAATTTCACTTATTTTCAGGAATAAGGGCTGATATATTCTTTATTTTGGGGCAAAAAGGGAGAAATTTCTCTTATTTTGGGGCAAAATTGCAAAAATTTCTCTTATTATGGGGAAAAATTGCAGAAATTTTCTTTATTTTAGAACAAAATTGCAGAAATTTCACTTATTTCAAAGAAAAAAAGCAAAAATTTTTCTTATTTTGGGGCAAAAAGGCAGAAATTCCCATTATTTTGGGGCAAAAAGGCAGAAATTCGACTTATTTTGGGGTAAAATTGCAGAAATTCCCCTAATTTAGGGGCAAAAGGCAGAAATTCCCTTTATTTTGGGGCAAAAATCATAAATTCCCCTTATTTTGGGGCAAAATTCAAGAAATTTCCTTTAATTTGGGGCAAAATTGCAGGAATTTACCTTATTTTGGGGCAAAATTGCAGAAATTTCCTTTATTTGGGGCAAAATTGCATAAAATTCACTTATTTTCAAGTAAAAAGGCTGAAATTTCCTTTATTTTAGGGCAAAAAAAGAGAAATTCCTCTTATTTTGGGGCAAAATTGAAGAAATTTCCCTTATTATGGAAAAATTGCAGAAATTTCCCTTATTTTAGGGCAAAATTGCAGAAATTTCACTTATTTCAGGGAAATAAGTCAGAAATTCCCGCTTATTTTGGGGCAAAAAATACAGAAATTCCCGTTGTTTTGGGGGAATAAGATAGAAATTCCACTTATTTAGAGGCAAAAAGGCAGAAATTCCCCTTATTTTGGGGCAAAATTGCAGAAATTTCTTTACATTGGGGCAAAATTGCAGAAATTTCCCTTATTTTGGGGCAAAATTGCAGAAATTTCACTTATTTCAGGGTAATAAGTCAGAAATTCCCCTTATTTTGGGGCAAAAAAGACAAATATTCTCTTTGTTTTGGGGGAAAAAGACAGAAATTCCACTTAGTTAGAGGCAAAAATTTAGAAATTCCCCTTATTTTGGAGCAAAAATGAAGAAATTTTCCTATTTATGGCAAAAAGGTATGCATTCCCATTATTTTCTGGCAAAAAGGCAGAAATTCCCCGTATTTTGTAGCAAAATTGCAGAAATTCCCCTAATTTTGGGGCAAAAGGCAGAAATTCCCTTTATTTTGGGACAAAATTCAGACATTCCCCTTATTTTGGAGCAAAATTCAAGAAATTTCCTTTATTTTGGGGTAAAATTGCAGGAATTTACCTTATTTTGGGGCAAAATTGCAGAAATTTGCTTAATTTGGGGCAAAATTGCATAAAATTCACTAATTTTCAGGTAAAAAGGCTGAAATTTTCTTTATTTTGGGGCAAAAAAAGAGAAATTCCCCTTATTTTGGGGCAAAATTGCAGAAATTTCCCTTGTTACGGGAAAAACTTGCAGAAATTTCCCTTATTTTAGGACAAAATTGCAGAAATTTCACTTATTTCAGGGAAATAAGTCAGAAATTCCCGCTTATTTTGGGGCAAAAAATACAGAAATTCCCGTTGTTTTGGGGGAATAAGATAGAAATTCCACTTATTTAGAGGCAAAAAGGCAGAAATTCCCCTTATTTTGGGGCAAAATTGCAGAAATTTCTTTACATTGGGGCAAAATTGCAGAAATTCCCCTTATTTTGGGGCAAAATTGCAGAAATTTCCATTGTTTTGGGAAAAAATTGAAGAAATTTCCCTAATTTTAGGACAAAATTGCAGAAATTTCACTTATTTCAGAGAAATAAAGCAAAAATGTTTCTTATTTTGGGGCAAAAAGGTAGAAAATCTCATTATTTTAGGGCAAAAAGGCAGAAATTCACATTATTTTGCGGTAAAATTGCAGAAATTTCACATATTTCAGGGCAAAAAGGCAGAAATTTCCCTTATTTTGGGGCAAAATTGCAGAAATTTCACTTTTTCAGGGTAATGAGTCAGAAATTCCTTTTATTTTGGGGCAAAAAAGAGAGAAATTCCCTTTGTTTTGTGGGAAAAAGACAGAAATTCCATTTATTTAGAGGCAAAAAGGCAGAAATTCCCCTTATTTTGGAGCAAAAATGAAGAAATTTCATTTTTTTAGGCAAAAAGGTATGCATTCCCATTATTTTCAGGCAAAAACGCAGAAATTCCCTGTATTTTGGAGCAAAAAGGCAGAAATTCCCCGTATTTTGGAGCAAAATTGCAGAAAATCCCCTAATTTTGGGGCAAAAATCAGAAACTCTCTTAATTTTGGGGCAAAATTCAAGAAATTCCCTTTATTTTGGTGCAAAATTGGAGGAATTTACCTTATTTTTGGGCAAAATTGCAGAAATTTCCCTTATTTGGGGCAAAATTGCAGAAATTTCACTTATTTTCAGGAATAAGGGCTGATATATCTTTTATTTTGGGGCAAAAAGGGAGAAATTTCTCTTATTTTGGGGCAAAATTGCAAAAATTTCTCTTATTATGGGGAAAAATTGCAGAAATTTTCTTTATTTTAGAACAAAATTGCAGAAATTTCACTTATTTCAGAGAAAAAAAGCAAAAATTTTTCTTATTTTGGGGCAAAAAGGCAGAAATTCCCATTATTTTGGGGCAAAAAGGCAGAAATTCGACTTATTTTGGGAAAAAATTGCAGAAATTCCCCTAATTTAGGGGCAAAAGGCAGAAATTCCCTTTATTTTGGGGCAAAAATCATTAATTCCCCTTATTTTGGGGCAAAATTGCAGGAATTTACCTTATTTTGGGGCAAAATTGCAGAAATTTTTCTTATTTGGGGCAAAATTGCAGAAACTTCAATTATTTTCAGGTAAAAAGGCTGAAATTTCTTTTATTTTGGGGCAAAAAGGGAGCAATTCCCCTTATTTTGGGGCAAAATTGAAGAAATTTCCCTTGTTATTGAAAAAAATTGCAGAAATTTCCCTTATTTTAGGGCAAAATTGCAGAAATTTCACTTATTTTGGGGTAATAAGTCAGAAATTCCCGCTTATTTTGGGGCAAAAAATACAGAAATTCCCGTTGTTTTGGGGGAATAAGATAGAAATTCCACTTATTTAGAGGCAAAAAGGCAGAAATTCCCCTTATTTTGGGGCAAAATTGCAGAAATTTCCTTTACATTGGGGCAAAATTGCAGAAATTTCCCTTATTTTGGGGCAAAATTGCAGAAATTTCACTTATTTCAGGGTAATAAGTCAGAAATTCCCCTTATTTTGGGGCAAATAAAACAAATATTCTCTTTGTTTTGTGGGAAAAAGACAGAAATTCCACTTAGAGGCAAAAATGCAGAAATTCCCCTTATTTTGGAGCAAAAATGAAGAAATTTTCCTTTTTATGGCAAAAAGGTATGCATTCCCATTATTTTCTGGCAAAAAGGCAGAAATTCCCCGTATTTTGGAGCAAAATTGCAGAAATTCCCCTAATTTTGGGGCAAAAGGCAGAAATTCCCTTTATTTTGGGACAAAATTCAGACATTCCCCTTATTTTGGGGCAAAATTCAAGAAATTTCTTTTATTTTGGGGTAAAATTGGAGGAATTTACCTTATTTTGGGGCAAAATTGCAGAAATTTGCTTAATTTGGGGCAAAATTGCATAAAATTCACTTATTTTCAGGTAAAAAGGCTGAAATTTTCTTTATTTTGGGGCAAAAAAAAGAGAAATTCCCCTTATTTTGGGGCAAAATTGCAGAAATTTCCCTTGTTATAGGAAAAAATTGCAGAAATTTCCCTTATTTTAGGACAAAATTGCAGAAATTTCACTTATTTCAGAGAAATAATGCAAAAATGTTTCTTATTTTGGGGCAAAAAGGTAGAAAATCTCATTATTTTAGGCCAAAAAGGCAGAAATTCACCTTATTTTGCGGTAAAATTGCAGAAATTTCACATATTTCAGGGCAAAAAGGCAGAAATTTCCCTTTTTGGGGGGCAAAATTGCAGAAATTTCACTTATTTCAGGGTAATAAGTCAGAAATTCCCCCTTATTTTGGGGCTAAAAATACAGAAATTCCCGTTGTTTTGGGTAAAAAGACAGAAATTCCACTTATTTAGAGTCAAAAAGGCAGAAATTCCCCTTATTTTGGAGCAAATATGAAGAAATTTCCCTTTTTTATGGCAAAAAGATATGCATTTCCCTTATTTTTGGGAAAAAAGGCAGAAATTCCCCGTATTTTGGAGCAAAATTACAGAAATTCCCCTAATTCTGGGGCAAAAGGCAGAAATTCCCTATATGTTGGGGCAAAAAGACAGAAATTCTCCTTATTTTTGGGCAAAACTCAGAAATTCCACTTCTTTTGGGACAAAATTCCAGAAATTTCCCTTATTTTGGGGCAAAATTGTAGAAATTTCACTTATTTTGGGGCAAAATTGCAGAAATTTCACTTATTTCAGGGAAAAAAGTCAGAAATTTTCCTTATTTTGGGGCAAAATAACAGAAATTCCTAATATTTTGTGGCAAAAATGCAGAAATTCCTCTTATTTTGAGGTAAAAAGGCTGAATTCCCCTTATTTGGGGGCAAAAAGGCAGAAATTTCCCTTATATTGGGGCAAAATTGCAGAAATTTCACTTATTTCAGGGTAATGAGTCAGAAATTCCTCTTATTTTGGGGCAAAAAAGAGAGAAATTCCCTTTGTTTTGTGGGAAAAAGACAGAAATTCCACTTATTTAGTGGCAAAAAGGCAGAAATTCCCCTTATTTTGGAGCAAAAATGAAGAAATTTCATTTTTTATGGCAAAAAGGTATGAATTCCCATTATTTTCGGGCAAAAACGCAGAAATTCCCTGTATTTTGGAGCAAAAAGGCAGAAATTCCCCGTATTTTGAAGCAAAATTTCATAAAATCCCCTAATTTTGGGGCAAAAATCAGAAACTCTCTTAATTTTGGGGCAAAATTCAAGAAATTCCCTTTATTTTGGTGCAAAATTGGAGGAATTTACCTTATTTTTGGGAAAATTGCAGAAATTTCCCTTATTTGGGGCAAAATTGCAGAAATTTCACTTATTTTCAGGAATAAGGGCTGATATATCCTTTATTTTGGGGCAAAAAGAGAGAAATTTCTCTTATTTTGGGGCAAAATTGCAAAAATTTCTCTTATTATGGGGAAAAAATGCAGAAATTTTCTTTATTTTAGAACAAAATTGCAGAAATTTCACTTATTTCAGAGAAAAAAAGCAAAAATTTTTCTTATTTTGGGGCAAAAAGGCAGAAATTCCCATTATTTTGGGGCAAAAAGGCAGAAATTCGACTTATTTTGGGGAAAAATTGCAGAAATTCCCCTAATTTAGGGCCAAAAGGCAGAAATTCCCTTTATTTTGGGGCAAAAATCATAAATTCCCCTTATTTTGGGGCAAAATTCAAGAAATTTCCTTTAATTTGGGGCAAAATTGCAGGAATTTACCTTATATTGGGGCAAAATTGCAGAAATTTTTTTTATTTGGGGCAAAATTGCAGAAACTTCAATTATTTTCAGGTAAAAAGGCTGAAATTTCTTTTATTTTGGGGCAAAAAGGGAGAAATTCCCCTTATTTTGGGGCAAAATTGAAGAAATTTCCCTTGTTATTGAAAAAATTGCAGAAATTTCTCTTATTTTAGGGCAAAATTGCAGAAATTTCACTTATTTCAGAGAAAAAACGCAAAAATTTTTCTTATTTTGGGGTAAATAGGCAGATATTCCCATTATTTTGGGGCAAAAAGGCAGAAATTCGTCTTATTTTGGGGTAAAATTGCAGAAATTTCACATATTTCAGGGCAAAAAGGCAGAAATTTCCCTTATATTGGGGCAAAATTGCAGAAATTTCACTTATTTCATGGTAATAAGTCAGAAATTCCTTTTATTTTGGGGCAAAAAAGACAAAAATTCCTTTTGTTTTGGGGGAAAAAGACAGAAATTCCACTTATTTAGAGGCAAAAAGGCAGAAATTCCCCTTATTTTGGGGCAAAATTGCAGAAATTTCCTTTACATTGGGGCAAAATTGCAGAAATTTCCCTTATTTTGGGGCAAAATTGCAGAAATTTCACTTATTTCAGGGTAATAAGTCAGAAATTCCCCTTATTTTGGGGCAAAAAAAACAAATATTCTCTTTGTTTTGGGGGAAAAAGACAGAAATTCCACTTAGTTAGAGGCAAAAATGCAGAAATTCCCCTTATTTTGGAGCAAAAATGAAGAAATTTTCCTTTTTATGGCAAAAAGTTATGCATTCCCATTATTTTCTGGCAAAAAGGCAGAAATTCCCCGTATTTTGGAGCAAAATTGCAGAAATTCCCCTAATTTTGGGGCAAAAGGCAGAAATTCCCTTTATTTTGGGACAAAATTCAGACATTCCCCTTATTTTGGGGCAAAATTCAAGAAATTTCCTTTATTTTGGGGTAAAATTGCAGGAATTTACCTTATTTTGGGGCAAAATTGCAGAAATTTGCTTAATTTGGGGCAAAATTGCATAAAATTCACTTATTTTCAGGTAAAAAGGCTGAAATTTTCTTTATTTTGGGGCAAAAAAAGAGAAATTCCCCTTATTTTGGGGCAAAATTGCAGAAATTTCCATTGTTATGGGAAAAAATTGCAGAAATTTCCCTAATTTTAGGACAAAATTGCAGAAATTTCACTTATTTCAGAGAAATAAAGCAAAAATGTTTCTTATTTTGGGGCAAAAAGGTAAAAAATCTCATTATTTTAGGGCAAAAAGGCAGAAATTCACATTATTTTGCGGTAAAATTGCAGAAATTTCACATATTTAGGGCAAAAAGGCAGAAATTTCCCTTATTTTGGGGCAAAATTGCAGAAATTTCACTTATTTCATGGTAATAAGTCAGAAATTCCTTTTATTTTGGGGCAAAAAAGACGAAAATTCCTTTTGTTTTGGGGGAAAAAGACAGAAATTCCACTTATTTAGAGGCAAAAAGGCAGATATTCCCCTTATTTTGGAGCAAAAATGAAGAAATTTCATTTTTTATGGCAAAAAGGTATGCATTCCCATTATTTTCGGGCAAAAACGCAGAAATTCCCTGTATTTTGGAGCAAAAAGGCAGAAATTCCCCGTATTTTGGAGCAAAGTTGCAGAAAATCCCCTAATTTTGGGGCAAAAATCAGAAACTCTCTTAATTTTGGGGCAAAATTCAAGAAATTCCCTTTATTTTGGTGCAAAATTGGAGGAATTTACCTTATTTTTGGGCAAAATTGCAGAAATTTCCCTTATTTGGGGCAAAATTGCAGAAATTTCACTTATTTTCAGAAATAAGGGCTGATATATCCTTTATTTTGGGGCAAAAAGGGAGAAATTTCTCTTATTTTGGGGCAAAATTGCAAAAATTTCTCTTATTATGGGGAAAAATTGCAGAAATTTTCTTTATTTTAGAACAAAATTGCAGAAATTTCACTTACTTCAGAGAAAAAAAGCAAAAATTTTTCTTATTTTGGGGCAAAAAGGCAGAAATTCCCATTATTTTGGGGCAAAAAGGCAGAAATTCGACTTATTTTGGGGAAAAATTGCAGAAATTCCCCTAATTTAGGGGCAAAAGGCAGAAATTCTCTTTATTTTGGGGCAAAAATCATAAATTCCCCTTATTTTGGGGCAAAATTGCAGGAATTTACCTTATTTTGGGGCAAAATTGCAGAAATTTTTCTTATTTGGGGCAAAATTGCAGAAACTTCAATTATTTTCAGGTAAAAAGGCTGAAATTTCTTTTATTTTGGGGCAAAAAGGGAGCAATTCCCCTTATTTTGGGGCAAATTTGAAGAAATTTCCCTGTTATTGAAAAAAATTGCAGAAATTTCCTTTATTTTAGGGCAAAATTGCAGAAATTTCACTTATTTTGGGGTAATAAGTCAGAAATTCCCGCTTATTTTGGGGGAAAAAATACAGAAATTCCCGTTGTTTTGGGGGAATAAGATAGAAATTCCACTTATTTAGAGGCAAAAAGGCAGAAATTCCCCTTATTTTGGGGCAAAATTGCAGAAATTTCCTTTACATTGGGGCAAAATTGCAGAAATTTCCCTTATTTTGGGGCAAAATTGCAGAAATTTCACTTATTTCAGGGTAATAAGTCAGAAATTCCCCTTATTTTGGGGCAAATAAAACAAATATTCTCTTTGTTTTGGGGGAAAAAGACAGAAATTCCACTTAGAGGCAAAAATGCAGAAATTCCCCTTATTTTGGAGCAAAAATGAAGAAATTTTCCTTTTTATGGCAAAAAGGTATGCATTCCCATTATTTTCTGGCAAAAAGGCAGAAATTCCCCGTATTTTGGAGCAAAATTGCAGAAAATCCCCTAATTTTTGGGCAAAAATCAGAAAATCTCTTTATTTTGGGGCAAAATTCAAGAAATTTCCTTTATTTTGGGGCAAAATTGGAGCAATTTACCTTGTTTTTGGGCAAAATTGCAGAATTTTCCCTTATTTGGGGCAAAATTGCAGAATTTTAACTTATTTTCAGGAAAAAAGGGCTGATATTTCCTTTATTTTGAGGCAAAAAGGGAGAAATTCCTCTTATTTTGGGGCTAAATTGCAGAAATTTCTATTATTATGGGGAAAAATTGCAGAAATTGTCCTTATTTTAGGGCAAAATTGCAGAAATTTCACTTGTTTCAGAGAAAAAAAGCAAAAATTTTTCTTATTTTGGGGCAAAAAGGCAGAAATTCCCATTATTTTGGGGCAAAAAGGGAGAAATTTGACTTATTTTGGCGTAAAATTGCAGAAATTCCCCTAATTTTGGGGCAAAAGGCAGAAATTCCCTTTATTTTGGGGCAAAAATCATAAATTCCCCTTATTTTGGGGCAAAATTCAAGAAATTTCCTTTAATTTGGGGCAAAATTGCAGGAATTTACCTTATTTTGGGGCAAAATTGCAGAAATTTTTCTTATTTGGGGTAAAATTGCAGAAACTTCAATTATTTTCAGGTAAAAAGGCTGAAATTTCCTTTGTTTTGGGGCAAAAATGGAGAAATTCCCCTTATTTTGGGGCAAAATTGAAGAAATTTCCCTTGTTATTGAAAATAATTGCAGAAATTTTCCTTATTTTAGGGCAAAATTGCAGAAATTTCACTTATTTCAGAGAAAAAACGCAAAAATTTTTCTTATTTGGGGCAAATAGGCAGATTCCCATTATTTTGGTGCAAAAAGGCAGAAATTCGACTTATTTTGGGGTAAAATTGCAAAAATTTCACATATTTCAGGGCAAAAAGGCAGAAATTTCACTTATTTTGTGGCAAAATTGCAGAAATTTCACTTATTTCATGGGAATAAGTCAGAAATTCCCCTTATTTTGGTGCAAAAAAGACAAAAATTCCTTTTGTTTTGGGGGAAAAAGACAGAAATTCAACTTATTTAGAGGCAAAAAGGCAGAAATTCCCCTTATTTTGGAGCAAAAATGAAGAAATTTCCCTTTTTTATGGCAAAAAGTTATGCATTCCCCTTATTATCGGGCAAAAAGGCAGAAATTCCCCGTATTTTGGAGCAAAATTGCAGAAATTCCCCTAATTGTGGGGCAAAAATGCAGAAATTCCTAATATGTTGGGGCAAAAAGACAGAAATTCTTTTTATTTAAGGGCATAATTCAGAAATTCCACTTATTTTGGGGAAAAATTCCAAAATTCCCCTTTTTTGGGGCAAAATTTCAGAAATTTCACATATTTCAGGGAAAAAAGGCAGAAATTTTTCTTATTTTGGGGCAAAAATGTAGAAATTCTTAATATTTTGTGGCAAAAATGCAGAAATTCCTTTTATTTTGAGGGAAAAAGGCTGAAATTCCCCTTATTTGGGGGCAAAAAGGCAGAAATTTCCCTTATTTTGGGGCAAAAAGACAGTAATTCCCCTTATTTTGTGGCAAAAAAGTAGAAATTTCTTTTATTTTGGGGCAAAATTGCAGAAATATCACTTATTTCAGAGCCTAATTCAAAAATTCCTTTTATTTTGGGGCAAAAAGAGAGAAATTCCATTTATTTTTGGTTTAAAAGGGAGAAATTTCACTTATTTTAAGGTAAAAAGCAGAAATTCCTTTTATTTTGGGGCAAAAATGAAGAAATTTTCCTTTTTTTGGCAAAAGGTATACATTCCCCTTACTTTCGGGATAAAAAGCCGAAATCCCCCGTTTTTTTAAGCAAAATTGCAGAAATTTTCATAATTTTCGGGCAAAAAAGCAGAAATTCTCCTTATTTTAGGGCAAAAAGACAGAAAATCTCCTTTTTTTCGGGAGCAAACAGTCAGAAATTCCCCTTATTTTGGGGCAAAATTGCAGAAATTTCCTTTACATTGGGGCCAAATTGCAGAAATTTCCCTTATTTTGGGGCAAAATTGCAGAAATTTCACTTATTTCAGGGTAATAAGTCAGAAATTCCCCTTATTTTGGGGCAAAAAAGAGAGAAATTTTTTTTTTTGAGGGAAAGACAGAATTTCCACTTATTTAGAGGCAAAAAGACAGAAATTTCCCTGAATTTGGTGCAAAAATGAAGAAATTTACCTTTTTATGGCAAAAAGGTATGCATTCCCCTTTACTTTCGGGATAAAAAGCAGAAATTCCCCGTATTTTGAAGCAAAATTGCAGAAATTCTCATAATTTTCGGGCAAAAAGGCAGAAATTCTCCTTATTTTGGGGAAAAATGACAGAAAATCTCCTTTTTCGGGAGCAAACAGTAAGAAATTTCCCTTGTTTTGGGGCAAAATTGCAGAAATTTCCTTTACATTGGGGCAAAATTGAGAAATTTCCCTTATTTTAGGGCAAAATTGCAGAAATTTCACTTATTTCAGAATAATAAGTCAGAAATTCCCGTTATTTTGGAGCAAAAAAGACTTAAATTCCCTTTGTTTTGGGGGAAAAGACAGAAATTCCACTTAGTTAGAGGCAAAAATGCAGAAATTCCCCTTATTTTGGAGCAAAAATGAAGAAATTTTTCTTTTTATGGCAAAAAGGTATGCATTCCCATTATTTTCTGGCAAAAAGGCAGAAATTCCCCGTATTTTGGAGCAAAATTGCCGAAATTCCTCTAATTTTGGGGCAAAAGGCAGAAATTCCCTTTATTTTGGGGCAAAAATCAGAAATTCCCCTTATTTTTGGGGCAAAATTCAAAAAATTTCCTTAATTTTGGGGCAAAATTGCAGGAATTTACCTTTTTTGGGGGCAAAATTGCAGAAATTTCCTTTATTTGGGGCAAAATTGCATAAAATTCACTTATTTTCAGGTAAAAAGGCTGAAATTTCCTTTATTTCGGGGCAAAAAAAGAGATATTCCCCTTATTTTGGGACAAAATTGCAGAAATTTCCCTTGTTATGGGAAAAAAATGCAGAAATTTCTCTTATATTAGGGCAAAATTGCAGAAATTTCACTTATTTCAGAGAAATAAAGCAAAAATGTTGTTTATTTTGGGGCAAAAAGGCAGAAATTCCCATTATTTTAAGGCAAAAAGGCAGAAGTTCACCTTATTTTGGGGTAAAATTGCATAAATTTCACATATTTTAGGGCAAAAAGGCAGAAATTTCCCTTATTTTGGGGCAAAATTGCAGAAATTTCAGTTATTTCAGGGTAATAAGTCAGAAATTCCCCCTTATTTTGGGACAAAAAATACAGAAATTTCCATTGTTTTGGGGGAAAGAGATAGAAATTCCACTTATTTAGAGGCAAAAAGGCAGAAATTACCCTTATTTTGGAGCAAAAATGAAGAAATTTCCCTTTTTTATGGCAAAAAGGTATGCATTTCCCTTATTTTTGGGAAAAAAGGCAGAAATTCCCCGTATTTTGGAGCAAAATTGCAGAAATTCCCCTAATTTTGGGGCAAATAGCAGAAATTCCCTATATGTTGGGGCAAAAAGACAGAAATTCTCCTTATTTTGGGGCAAAACTCAGAAATTCCACTTCTTTTGGGGCAAAATTCCAGAAATTTCCCTTATTTTGTGGCAAAATTGCAGAAATTTCACTTATTTTGGGGCAAAATTGCAGAAATTTCACTTATTTCAGAGAAAAAAATCAGAAATTTTCCTTACTTTGGGGCAAAAAAACAGAAATTCCTAATATTTTGTTGCAAAAATGCAGAAATTCCTCTTATTTTGAGGTAAAAAGGCTGAATTCCCCTTATTTGGGGGCAAAATAGCAGAAATTTCCCTTATTTTGGGGCAAAATTGCAGAAATTTCACTTATTTCAGGGTAATGAGTCAGAAATTTCCCTTATTTTGGGGCAAAAAAGAGAGAAATTCCCTATGTTTTGTGGGAAAAAGACAGAAATTCCACTTATTTAGAGGCAAAAAGGCAGAAATTCCCCTTATTTTGTATCAAAAATGAAGAAATTTCATTTTTTATGGCAAAAAGGTATGCATTCCCATTATTTTCGGGCAAAAAGGCAGAAATTCCCCGTATTTTGGAGCAAAATTGCAGAAAATCCCCTAATTTTTGGGCAAAAATCAGAAAATCTCTTTATTTTGGGGCAAAATTCAAGAAATTTCCTTTATTTTGGGGCAAAATTGGAGCAATTTACCTTATTTTTGGGCAAAATTGCAGAAATTTCTATTATTTGGGGCAAAATTGCAGAAATTTAACTTATTTTCAGGAAAAAAGGGCTGATATTTTCTTTATTTTGAGGCAAAAATGGAGAAATTCCTCTTATTTTGGGGCAAAATTGCAGAAATTTCTATTATTATGGGGAAAAATTGCAGATATTTTTTCTTATTTTAGGGCAAAATTGCAGAAATTTCACTTATTTCAGAGAAAAAAAGCAAAAATTTTTCTTATTTTGAGAGCAAAAAGGCAGAAATTCTCATTATTTTTGGCAAAAAGGCAGAAATTCGACTTATTTTGGGGTAAAATTGCAGAAATTCCCCTAATTTTGGGGCAAAAGGCAGAAATTCCCTTTATTTTGGGGCAAAAATCAAAAATTCCCCATATTTTGGGCAAAATTCAAGAAATTTCCTTTAATTTGGGGCAAAATTGCAGGAATTTACCTTATTTTGGGGCAAAATTGCAGAAATTTTTCTTATTTGGGGCAAAATTACAGAAACTTCATTTATTTTCAGGTAAAAAGGCTGAAATTTTCTTTATTTTGGGGCAAAAAGGGAGAAATTCCCCTTATTTTGGGGCAAAATTGAAGAAATTCCCCTTATTATTGGGAAAAATTGCAGAAATTTTCCTTATTTTAGGGCAAAATTGCAGAAATTTCACTTATTTCAGAGAAAAAACGCAAAAATTTTTCTTATTTTGGGGCAAAAAGGCAGAAATTCCCATTAATTTGTGGCAAAAAGGCAGAAATTCACCTTATTTTGGGGTAAAATTGCAGAAATTTCACATATTTCAGGGCAAAAAGGCAGAAATTTCCCTTATTTTGTGGCAAAATTGCAGAAATTTCACTTATTTCATGGTAATAAGTCAGAAATTCCCCTTATTTTGGTGCAAAAAAGACAAAAATTCCTTTTGTTTTGGGGAAAAATGACAGAAATTCAACTTATTTAGAGGCAAAAAGGCAGAAATTCCCATTATTTTTTAGCAAAAATGAAGAAATTTCCCTTTTTTATGGCAAAAAGTTATGCATTCCCCTTATTTTCGGACAAAAAGGCAGAAATTCCCCGTATTTTGGAGCAAAATTGCAGAAATTCCCCTAATTGTTGGGCAAAAATGCAGAAATTCCTAATATGTTGGGGCAAAAAGACAGAAATTCTTTTTATTTAAAGGCATAATTCAGAAATTCCACTTATTTTGGGGAAAAATTCCAAAATTCCCCTTTTTGGGGGCAAAATTGCAGAAATTTCACTTATTTCAGGGAAAAAAGGCAGAAATTTTTCTTATTTTGGGGCAAAAATGTAGAAATTCTTAATATTTTGTGGCAAAAATGCAGAAATTCCTTTTATTTTGAGGGAAAAATGCTGAAATTCCCATTATTTGGGGGCAAAAAGGCAGAAATTTCCCTTATTTTGGGGCAAAAAGACAGTAATTCCCCTTATTTTGTGGCAAAAAGGTAGAAATTTCTTTTATTTTGGGGCAAAATTGCAGAAATATCACTTATTTCAGAGCCTAATTCAAAAATTCCTTTTATTTTGGGGCAAAAAGAGAGAAATTCCATTTATTTTTGGTTAAAAAGGGAGAAATTTCACTTATTTTAAGGTAAAAAGCAGAAATTCCTTTTATTTTGGGGCAAAAATGAAGAAATTTTCCTTTTTTGTGGCAAAAGGTATACATTCCCCTTACTTTCGGGATAAAAAGCCGAAATTCCCCGTTTTTTTAAGCAAAATTGCAGAAATTTTCATAATTTTCGGGCAAAAAAGCAGAAATTCTCCTTATTTTAGGGCAAAAAGACAGAAAATCTCCTTTTTTTCGGGAGCAAACAGTCAGAAATTCCCCTTATTTTGGGGCAAAATTGCAGAAATTTCTTTTACATTGGGGCCAAATTGCAGAAATTTCCCTTATTTTGGGGCAAAATTGCAGAAATTTCTTTTACATTGGGGCCAAATTGCAGAAATTTCCCTTATTTTGGGGCAAAATTGCAGAAATTTCACTTATTTCGGGGTAATAAGTCAGAAATTCCCCTTATTTTGGGGCAAAAAAGACAGAAATTTTTTTTTGAGGAAAAGACAGTATTTCCACTTATTTAGAGGCAAAAAGACAGAAATTTCCCTGATTTTGGTGCAAAAATGAAGAAATTTACCTTTTTATGGCAAAAAGGTATGCATTCCCCTTTACTTTCGGGATAAAAAGCAGAAATTCCCCGTATTTTGAAACAAAATTTCAGAAATTCTCATAATGTTCGGGCAAAAAGGCAGAAATTCTCCTTATTTTGGGGAAAAATGACAGAAAATCTCCTTTTTTCGGGAGCAAACAGTCAGAAATTTCCCTTGATTTGGGGCAAAATTGCAGAAATTTCCTTTACATTGGGGCAAAATTGAGAAATTTCCCTTATTTTGGGGCAAATTTGCAGAAATTTCACTTATTTCAGGGTAATAAGTCAGAAATTCCCGTTATTTTGGAGCAAAAAAGACTTAAATTCCCTTTGTTTTGGGGGAAAAGACAGAAATTCCACTTAGTTAGAGGCAAAAATGCAGAAATTCCCCTTATTTTGGAGCAAAAATGAAGAAATTTTTCTTTTTATGGCAAAAAGGTATGCATTCCCATTATTTTCTGTCAAAAAGGCAGAAATTCCCAGTATTTTGGAGCAAAATTGCAGAAATTCCTCTAATTTTGGGGCAAAAGGCAGAAATTCCCTTTATTTTGGGGCAAAAATCAGAAATTCCCCTTATTTTTGGGGCAAAATTCAAAAAATTTCCTTAATTTTGGGGCAAAATTGCAGGAATTTAACTTATTTTGGGGCAAAATTGCAGAAATTTCCTTTATTTGGGGCAAAATTGCATAAAATTCACTTATTTTCAGGTAAAAAGGCTGAAATTTCCTTTATTTCGGGGCAAAAAAAGAGATATTCCCCTTATTTTGGGGCAAAATTGCAGAAATTTCCCTTGTTATGGGAAAAAATTGCAGAAATTTCTCTTATATTAGGGCAAAATTGCAGAAATTTCACTTATTTCAGAGAAATAAAGCAAAAATGTTTTTTATTTTGGGGCAAAAAGGCAGAAATTCCCATTATTTTAAGGCAAAAAGGCAGAAATTCACCTTATTTTGGGGTAAAATTGCATAAATTTCACATATTTTAGGGCAAAAAGGCAAAAATTTCCCTTATTTTGGGGAAAAATTGCAGAAATTTCACTTATTTCAGGGTAATAAGTCAGAAATTCCCCCTTATTTTGGGACAAAAAATACAGAAATTCCCGTTGTTTTGGGGGAAAGAGATAGAAATTCCACTTATTTAGAGGCAAAAAGGCAGAAATTACCCTTATTTTGGAGCAAAAATGAAGAAATTTCCCTTTTTTATGGCAAAAAGATATGCATTTCCCTTATTTTTGGGAAAAAAGGCAGAAATTCCCCGTATTTTGGAGCAAAATTGCAGAAATTCCCCTAATTTTGGGGCAAATTGCAGAAATTCCCTATATGTTGGGGCAAAAAGACAGAAATTCTCCTTATTTTGGGGCAAAACTCAGAAATTCCACTTCTTTTGGGACAAAATTCCAGAAATTTCCCTTATTTTGGGGCAAAATTGCAGAAATTTCACTTATTTTGGGGCAAAATTGCAGAAATTTCACTTATTTCAGAGAAAAAAGTCAGAAATTTTTCTTACTTTGGGGCAAAAAAACAGAAATTCCTAATATTTTGTTGCAAAAATGCAGAAATTCCTCTTATTTTGAGGTAAAAAGGCTGAATTCCCCTTATTTGGGGGCAAAATAGCAGAAATTTCCCTTATTTTGGGGCAAAATTGCAGAAATTTCACTTATTTCAGAGAAAAAAACGCAAAAATTTTTCTTATTTTGGGGCAAATAGGCAGATTCCCATTATTTTGGGGAAAAAAGGCAGAAATTCGACTTATTTTGGGATAAAATTGCAAAAATTTCACATATTTCAGGGCAAAAAGGCAGAAATTTCCCTTATTTTGTGGCAAAATTGCAGAAATTTCACTTATTTCATGGTAATAAGTCAGAAATTCCCCTTATTTTGGTGCAAAAAAGACAAAAATTCCTTTGGTTTTGGGGGAAAAAGACAGAAATTCCACTTATTTAGAGGCAAAAAGGCAGAAATTCCCATTATTTTGGAGCAAAAATGAAGAAATTTCCCTTTTTTATGGCAAAAAGTTGTGCATTCCCCTCATTTTCGGGCAAAAAGGCAGAAATTCCCCGTATTTTGGAGCAAAATTGCAGAAATTCCCCTAATTGTTGGGCAAAAATGCAGAAATTCCTAATATGTTGGGGCAAAAAGACAGAAATTCTTTTTATTTAAGGGCATAATTCAGAAATTCCACTTATTTTGGGGAAAAATTCCAAAATTCCCCTTTTTTGTGGCAAAATTGCAGAAATTTCACTTATTTCAGGGAAAAAAGGCAGAAATTTTCCTTATTTGGGGGCAAAATGTAGAAATTCTTAATATTTTGTGGCAAAAATGCAGACATTCCCTTTATTTTGAAGGAAAAAGTCTGAAATTCCCCTTATTTGGGGGCAAAAGGCAGAAATTTCCCTTATTTTGGGGCAAAAAGACAGTAATTCCCCTTATTTTGTGGCATAAAGGTAGAAATTTCTTCTATTTTGGGGCAAAATTGCAGAAATATCACTTATTTCAGAGCCTAATTCAAAAATTCCTTTTATTTTGGGGCAAAAAGAGAGAAATTCCATTTATTTTTGGTTAAAAAGGGAGAAATTTCATTTATTTTAAGGTAAAAAGCAGAAATTTCTTTTATTTTGGGGCAAAAATGAAGAAATTTTCCTTTTTTGTGGCAAAAGGTATACATTCCCCTTACTTTCGGGATAAAAAGCCGAAATTCCCCGTTTTTTTAAGCAAAATTGCAGAAATTTTCATAATTTTCGGGCAAAAAAGCAGAAATTCTCCTTAATTTAGGGCAAAAAAAAAGAAAATCTCCTTTTTTTCGGGAGCAAACTGTCAGAAATTCCCCTTATTTTGGGGCAAAATTGCAGAAATTTCCTTTACATTGGGGCCAAATTGCAGAAATTTCCCTTATTTTGGGGCAAAATTGCAGAAATTTCACTTATTTCAGGGTAATAAGTCAGAAATTCCTCTTATTTTGGGGCAAAAAAGACAGAAATTTTTTTTTTGAGGAAAAGACAGAATTTCCACTTATTTAGAGGCAAAAAGACAGAAATTTCCCTGATTTTGGTGCAAAAATGAAGAAATTTACCTTTTTATGGCAAAAAGGTATGCATTCCCCTTTACTTTCGGGATAAAAGCAGAAATTCCCCGTATTTTGAAGCAAAATTGCAGAAATTCTCATAATTTTCGGGCAAAAAGGCAGAAATTCTCCTTATTTTGGGGAAAAATGACAGAAAATCTCCTTTTTTCGAGAGCAAACAGTCAGAAATTTCCCTTGTTTTGGGGCAAAATTGCAGAAATTTCCTTTACATTGGGGCAAAATTGAGAAATTTCCCTTATTTTTGGGCAAAATTGCAGAAATTTCACTTATTTCAGGGTAATAAGTCAGAAATTCCCGTTATTTTGGAGCAAAAAACACAGAAATTCCCTTTGTTTTGGAGGAAAAGACAGAAATTCCACTTAGTTAGAGGAAAAATGCAGAAATTCCCCTTATTTTGGAGCAAAAATGAAGAAATTTTTCTTTTTATGGCAAAAAGGTATGCATTCCCATTATTTTCTGGCAAAAAGGCAGAAATTCCCCGTATTTTGGAGCAAAATTGCAGAAATTCCTCTAATTTTGGGGCAAAAGGCAGAAATTCCCTTTATTTTGGGGCAAAAATCAGAAATTCCCCTTATTTTTGGGGCAAAATTCAAAAAATTTCCTTAATTTTGGGGCAAAATTGCAGGAATTTACCTTTTTTTGGGGCAAAATTGCAGAAATTTCCTTTATTTGGGGCAAAATTGCATAAAATTCACTTATTTTCAGGTAAAAAGGCTGAAATTTCCTTTATTTCGGGGCAAAAAAAGAGATATTCCCTTATTTTGGGGCAAAATTGCAGAAATTTCCCTTGTTATGGGAAAAAATTGCAGAAATTTCTCTTATTTTAGGGCAAAATTGCAGAAATTTCACTTATTTCAGAGAAATAAAGCAAAAATGTTTTTATTTTGGGGCAAAAAGGCAGAAATTCCCATTATTTTAAGGCAAAAAGGCAGAAATTCACCTTATTTTGGGGTAAAATTGCATAAATTTCACATATTTTAGGGCAAAAAGGCAGAAATTTCCCTTATTTTGGGGAAAAATTGCAGAAATTTCACTTATTTCAGGGTAATAAGTCAGAAATTCCCCCTTATTTTGGGGCAAAAAATACAGAAATTCCCGTTGTTTTGGGGGAAAAAGATAGAAATTCCACTTATTTAGAGGCAAAAAGGCAGAAATTCCCCTTATTTTGGAGCAAAAATGAAGAAATTTCCCTTTTTTATGGCAAAAAGGTATGCATTTCCCTTATTTTTGGGAAAAAAGGCAGAAATTCCCCGTATTTTGGAGCAAAATTGCAGAAATTCCCCTAATTTTGGGGCAAATAGCAGAAATTCCCTATATGTTGGGGTAAAAAGACAGAAATTCTCCTTATTTTGGGGCAAAACTCAGAAATTCCACTTCTTTTGGGGCAAAATTCCAGAAATTTCCCTTATTTTGGGGCAAAATTGCAGAAATTTCACTTATTTTGGGGCAAAATTGCAGAAATTTCACTTATTTCAGAGAAAAAAATCAGAAATTTTCCTTACTTTGGGGCAAAAAAACTAAAATTCCTAATATTTTGTTGCAAAAATGCAGAAATTCCTCTTATTTTGAGGTAAAAAGGCTGAATTCCCCTTATTTGGGGGCAAAATAGCAGAAATTTCCCTTATTTTGGGGCAAAATTGCAGAAATTTCACTTATTTCAGGGTAATGAGTCAGAAATTTCCCTTATTTTGGGGCAAAAAAGAGAGAAATTCCCTATGTTTTGTGGGAAAAAGACAGAAATTCCACTTATTTAGAGGCAAAAGCAGAAATTCCCCTTATTTTGTAGCAAAAATGAAGAAATTTCATTTTTTATGGCAAAAAGGTATGCATTCCCATTATTTTCGGGCAAAAAGGCAGAAATTCCCCGTATTTTGGAACAAAATTGCAGAAAATCCCCTAATTTTGGGGCAAAAATCAGAAAATCTCTCTAATTTGGGGAAAAATTCAAGAAATTTCCTTTATTTTGGGGAACAATTGGAGGAATTTACCTTATTTTTGGGCAAAATTGCAGAAATTTCCCTTATTTGTGGCAAAATTGCAGAAATTTCACTTATTTTCAGGAAAAAAGGCTGATATTTCCTTTATTTTGGGGCAAAAAGGAGAAATTCCTCTTATTTTGGGGCAAAATTGCAGAAATTTCTATTATTATGGGGAAAAATTGCAGAAATTTTCCTTATTTTAGGGCAAAATTGCAGAAATTTCACTTAATTCAGAGAAAAAAAGCAAAAATTTTTCTTATTTTAGGGCAAAAAGGCAGAAATTCCCATTATTTTGGGGCAAAAAGGCAGAAATTCGACTTATGTTGGGGTAAAATTGCAGAAATTCCCCTAATTTTGGGGCAAAAGGCAGAAATTCCCTTTATTTTGGGGCAAAAATCATAAATTCCCCATATTTTGGGGCAAAATTCAAGAAATTTCCTTTAATTTGGGGCAAAATTGCAGGAATTTATCTTATTTTGGAGCAAAATTGCAGAAATTTTTCTTATTTGGGGCAAAATTGCAGAAACTTCATTTATTTTCAGGTAAAAAGGCGGAATTTCTTTTATTTTGGGGCAAAAAGGGAGAAATTCCCCTTATTTTGGGGCAAAATTGAAAAAATTCCGCTTATTATTGGGAAAAATTGCAGAAATTTTCCTTATTTTAGGGCAAAATTGCAGAAATTTCACTTATTTCAGAGAAAAAAACGCAAAAATTTTTCTTATTTTGGGGCAAAAAGGCAGAAATTCCCATTAATTTGTGGCAAAAAGGCAGAAATTCACCTTATTTTTGGGTAAAATTGCAGAAATTTCACATATTTCAGGGCAAAAAGACAGAAATTCTCCTTATTTTGGGGCAAAACTCAGAAATTCCACTTATTTTGGGGCAAAAATCCAGAAATTTTCCTTATTTTGGGGCAAAATTGCAGAAATTTCACTTATTTTCTGGCAAAATTGCAGAAATTTCACTTATTTCAGGGAAAAAAGGCAGAAATTTTCTTTATTTTGGGGCAAAAAGGCAGAAATTCCTAATATTTTTTGGCAAAAATGCAGAAATTCCCCTTATTTTGAGGTAAAAAGGCTGAAATTCCCCTTATTTGGGGGCAAAAAGGCAGAAATTTCCCTTATTTTCGGGAAGAATTGCAGAAATTTCACTTATTTAGAGGCAAAAAGACAGAAATTCTCCTTATTTTGTGGCAAAACTTAGAAATTCCACTTCTTTTGGGGCAAAATTCCAGAAATTTCCCTTATTTTGGGGCAAAATTGCAGAAATTTCACTTATTTTGGAGCAAAATTACAGAAATTTCACTTATTTCAGAGAAAAAAGTCAGAAATTTTCCTTACTTTGGGGCAAAAAAACAGAAATTCCTAATATTTTGTGGCAAAAATGCAGAAATTCCCCTCATTTTGAGGTAAAAAGCCTGAAATTCCCCATATTTGGGGGTAAAGAGGCAGAAATTTCCCTTATTTTTGGGGCAAAATTGGAGAAATTTCACTTATTTCAGGGTAATAATTCAGAAATTCCCCTTATTTTGGGGCAAAAAAGACAGAAATTCCCTTTGTTTTGGGGGAAAAAGACAGAAATTTCACTTAATTAGAGGCAAAAATGCAGAAATTCCCCTTATTTTGGAGCAAAAATGAAGAAATTTACCTTTTTATGGCAAAAAGGTATGCATTCCCCTTACTTTCGGGATAAAAAGCAGAAATTCCCCGTATTTTGAAGCAAAATTGCAGAAATTCCCCTAATTTTCGATCAAAAATGCAGAAATTCTCCCTATTTTGGGGCAAAAAGACAGAAGATCTCCTTTTTTCGGGAGCAAACTGTCAGAAATTCCCCTTATTTTTGGGCAAAATTGCAGAAATTTCCTTTATATTGGGGCAAAATTGCAGAAATTTCCCTTATATTGTGGCAAAATTGCAGAAATTTCACTTTCTTCAGAGTAATAAGTCAGAAATTCCCCTTATTTTGGGGCAAAAAAGACAGAAATTCTCTTTGTTTTGGGGGAAAAAGACAGAAATTCCACTTATTCAGAGGAAAAAAAGGCAGAAATTCCCTTTATTTTGGAGCAAAAATGAAGAAATTTATCTTTTTATGGCAAAAAGGTATGCATTCCCATTATTTTCAGGCAAAAAGGCAGAAATTCCCCGTATTTTGGAGCAAAATTGCAGAAATTCCCCTAATTTTGGGGCAAAAGGCAGAAATTCCCTTTATTTTGGGGCAAAAATCAGAAATTCCCCTTATTTTGGGGCAAAATTCCAGAAATTTCCTTTATTTTGGGGCAAAATTGCAGGATTTACCTTATTTTGGGGCAAAATTGCAGAAATTATCTTTATTTGTGGCAAAATTTCAGACATTTCACATATTTTCAGGTAAAAAGGCTGAAATTTCCTTTGTTTTGGGTCAAAAAGGAAGAAATTCCCCTTATTTTGGGGCAAAATTTCAGAAATCTCCCTTATTATGTGAAAAAATTGCAAAAATTTCCCTTATTTTAGGGCAAAATTGCAGAAATTTCACTTATTTCAGAGAAAAAAAGCAAAACTTTTTATTATTTTCGGGCAAAAAGGCAGAAATTCCTATTATTTAGGGGCAAAAAAGCAGAAATTCACCTTATTTAGGGGTAAAATTGCAGAAATTTCACATATTTCAGGGAAAAAGGCAGAAATTCCCCTTATTTTGAGGCAAAAAAGACAGAAATTCCCTTTGTTTTGAGGGAAAAAGACAGAAATTCCACTTATTTAGAGGCAAAAAGGCAGAATTTTCCCTTATTTTGGAGCAAAAATGAAGAAATTTCCCTTTTTTATGGCAAAAAGTTATGCATTCCCCTTATTTTCGGGCAAAAAGACAGAAATTCTCCGTATTTTGGAGCAAAATTGCAGAAATTCCCTTAGTTGTGGGGCAGAAAGACAGAAATTCCCTATATGTTGGGGCAAAAAGACAGAAATTCTCCTTATTTTGGGTCAAAACTCAGAAATTCCACTTATTTTGGGGCAAAATTCCAGAAATTTCTCTTATTTTGGGGCAAAATTGCAGAAATTTCACTTATTTTGGCGCAAAATTGCAGAAATTTCACTTATTTCGGGGAAAAAAGGCAGAAATTTTCTTTTTTGGGGGGCAAAAAGGCAGAAATTCCTAATATTTTTGGCAAAAATGCAGAAATTCCTCTTATTTTGAGGTAAGAAGCCTGAAATTTCCCTTATTTGTGGGCAGAAAGGCAAAAATTTCCCTTATTTTTGTGCAAAATTGCAGAAATTTCACTTATTTGTGGGTAATAAGTGAGAAATTTTTCTTATTTTGGTGCAAAAAAGAAAGGAAATCCCTTTGTTTTGAGGGAAAAAGACAGAAATTCCACCTATTTAGAGGCAAAAAAGCAGAAATTCCCCTTATTTTGAAGCAAAAATTAAGAAATTTCTCTTTTTTAAGGCAAAAAGTTATGCATTCTTATTATTTTCGGGCAAAAAGGCAGAAATTCCTTGTATTTTGGAGCAAAATTGCAGAAATTCCCCTAATTGTTGGGCAAAAATGCAGAAATTCCCTATATGTTGGGGCAAAAATACAGAAATTCTCCTTATTTTGGGGCAAAACTCAGAAATTCCACTTATTTTGGGGCAAAATTCCAGAAAATTCCCTTATTCTGGGGCAAAATTGCAGAAATTTGACTTATTTTGGGGCAAAATTGCAGAAATTTTACTTATTTCAGGGAAAAAAGGTAGAAATTTTCCTTATTTTGGGTCAAAAAGGCAGGAATTCCCCTTATTTTGAGGTAAAAAGGCTGAAATTCCCCTTATTTGAGGGCAAAGAGGCAGAAATTTCCCTTATTTTGGGGCAAAATTGCAGAAATTTCACTTATTTCAGGGTAATAAGTCAGAAATTCCCCTTATTTTAGGGCAAAAAAACAGAAATTCCCTTTGTTTTGGGGGAAAAAGACAGAAATTCCACTTATTGAGAAGCAAAAAGGCAGAAATTCCCCTTATTTTGGAGCAAAAATGAAGGAATTTCCCTTTTTATAACAAAAAGTTATGCATTCCCATTATTTTCAGGCAAGAAGGCGGAAATTCCCTGTATTTTGGAGCAAAATTGCAGAAATTACCCTAATTGTTGTGCAGAAAGGCAGAAATTCCCTATATGTTGGGGCAAAAAGAAAGAAATTCTCTTTATTTTGGGGCAAAATTCAGAAATTCCACTTATTTTGGGGCAAAATTGCAGAAATTTCACTTACTTCAGGGAAAAAAGGCAGAAATTTTCCTTAATTTGGAGCAAAAAGGCAGAAATTCCTAATTTTTTGTGGCAAAAATGCAGAAATTCCCCTTATTTTGAGGTAAAAAGGGTGAAATTCCTTTTATTTGTGGACAAAAAGGCAAAAATTTCTCTTATTTTAGGGCAAAACTGCAGAAATTTCACTTATTTCAGGGTAATAAGTGAGAAATTTTTAATATTTTGGTGCAAAAAAGACAGAAAATCCCTTTGTTTTGGGGGAAAAAGACAGAAATTCCACTTATTTAGAGGCAAAAAAGCAGAAATTCCCCTTATTTTGAAGCAAAAATGAAGAAATTTCCCTTTTTTAAGGCCAAAAGGTATGCATTCTTCTTATTTTCGGGCAAAAAGGCAGAAATTCCTCGTATTTTGGGGCAAAATTGCAGAAATTCCCCTAATTGTGGGGCAAAAATGCAGAAATTTCCTATATGTTGGGGCAAAAAGACAGAAATTCTCCTTATTTTGGGGCAAAACTCAGAAATTCCACTTCTTTTGGGGCAAAATTCCAGAAATTTCCCTTATTTTGGGGCAAAATTGCAGAAATTTCACATATTTTGGGGCAAAATTGCAGAAATTTCACTTATTTCAGAGAAAAAAGTCAGAAATTTTCCTTACTTTTGAGCAAAAAAACAGAAATTCCTAATATTTTGTTGCAAAAATGCAGAAATTCCCCTTATTTTGAGGTAAAAAGGCTGAATTCCCCTTATTTGGGGGCAAAATAGCAGAAATTTCCCTTATTTTGGGGCAAAATTGCAAAAATTTCACTTATTTCAGGGTAATGAGTCAGAAATTCCCCTTATTTTGGGGCAAAAAAGAGAGAAATTTCCTATGTTTTGTGGGAAAAAGACAGAAATTCCACTTATTTAGAGGCAAAAAGGCAGAAATTTTCCTTATTTTGGAGCAAAAATGAAGAAATTTCATTTTTTATGGCAAAAAGATATGCATTCCCATTATTTTCGGGCAAAAAGGCAGAAATTCCCCGTATTTTGGAGCAAAATTGCAGAAAATCCCCTAATTTTGGGGCACAAATCAGAAAATCTCTTTATTTGGGGCAAAATTTAAGAAATTTCCTTTATTTTGGGGCAAAATTGAAGGAATTTACCTTATTTTTAGGCAAAATTGCAGAAATTTCCCTTATTTGGGGCAAAATTGCAGAAATTTCACTTATTTTCAGGAAAAAGGGCTGATATTTCCTTTATTTTGGGTCAAAAATGGAGAAATTCCTCTTATTTTGGGGCAAAATTGCAGATATTTCTATTATTATGGGGAAAAATTGCAGAAATTTTCCTTATTTTAGGGCAAAATTGCAGAAATTTCACTTATTTCAGAGAAAAAAAGCAAAAATTTTACTTATTTTGGGGTAAAAAGGAAGAAATTCCCATTATTTTGGGGCAAAAAGGCAGAATTCGACTTATTTTGCGGTAAAATTGCAGAAATTCCCCTAATCTTGGGCCAAAAGGCAGAAATTCCCTTTATTTTGGGGCAAAAATCATAAATTCCCCATATTATGGGGCAAAATTCAAGAAATTTCCTTTAATTTGGGGCAAAATTGCAGGAATTTAACTTATTTTGGGGCAAAATTGCAGAAATTTTTCTTATTTGGGGCAAAATTGCAGAAACTTCATTTATTTTCAGGTAAAAAGCTGAAATTTCCTTTATTTTGGAGCAAAAAGGGAGAAATTCCCCTTATTTTGGGGCAAAATTGAAGAAATTCCCCTTATTATTGAAAAAAATTGCAGAAATTTCCCTTATTTTGGGGCAAAATTGCAGAAATTTTCTTTATTTTTGGGCAAAATTGCAGAAATTTCACTTATTTCAGAGAATAAACCCAAAAATTTTTCTTATTTTGGGGCAAAAAGGCAGAAATTCCCATTAATTTGTGGCAAAAAGGCAGAAATTCACCTTATTTTGGGGTAAAATTGCAGAAATTTCACTTATTTTGGGGCAAAATTGCAGAAATTTCACTTATTTCAGGGAAAAAAGGCAGAAATTTTCTTTATTTTTGGGCAAAAAAGGCAGATATTCCTAATATTTTGTGGCAAAAATGCAGAAATTCCCCTTATTTTGAGGTAAAAAAGCTGAAATTCCCCTTATTTGGGGGCAAAAAGGCAGAAATTTCCCTTATTTTCAGGCAGAATTGAAGAAATTTCACTCATTTAGAGGCAAAAAGATAGAAATTCTCCTTATTTTGTGGCAAAACTTAGAAATTCCACTTATTTTGGGGCAAAATTCCAGAAATTTCCCTTATTTTGGGGCAAAATTGCAGAAATTTCACTTATTTTGGGGCAAAATTGCAGAAATTTCACTTATTTCAGAGAAAAAAGGCACAAATTTTCCTTATTTTGGGGCAAAAAGTCAGAAATTCCTAATATTTTGTGGCAAAAATGCAGAAATTCCTTTTATTTTGAGATAAAAAGCCTGAAATTCCCCTTATTTGGGGGTAAAGAGGCACAAATTTCCCTTATTTTTGGGGCAAAATTGGAGAAATTTCACTTATTTCAGGGTAATAATTCAGAAATTCCCCTTATTTTGGGGCAAAAAAGACAGAAATTCCCTTTGTTTTGGGGGGAAAAGACAGAAATTTCACTTATTTAGAGGCAAAAATGCAGAAATTCCCCTTATTTTGGAGCAAAAATGAAGAAATTTACCTTTTTATGGCAAACAGGTATGCATTCCCCTTACTTTCGGGATAAAAAGCAGAAATTCCCCGTATTTTGAATCAAAATTGCAGAAATTCTCATAATTTTCGAGCAAAAAGGCAGAAATTCTCCCTATTTTGGGGCAAAAAGACAGAAGATCTCCGTTTTTTGGGAGCAAACTGTCAGAAATTCCCCTTATTTTTGGGCAAAATTGCAGAAATTTTCTTTTATATTGGGGCAAAATTGCAGAAATTTCCCTTATATTGTGGCAAAATTGCAGAAATTTTACTTACTTCAGGGTAATAAGTCAGAAATTCCCCTTATTTTGGGGCAAAAAAGACAGAAATTCTCTTTGTTTTGGGGGAAAAAGACAGAAATTCCTCGTATTCAGAGGCAAAGAGGCAGAAATTCCCTTTATTTTGGAGCAAAAATGAAGAAATTTACCTTTTTATGGCAAAAAGGTATGCATTCCCATTATTTTCAGGCAAAAAGGCAGAAATTCCCCGTATTTTGGAGCAAAATTGCAGAAATTCCCCTAATTTTGGGGCAAAAGGCAGATATTCCCTTTATTTTGGGGCAAAAATCAGAAATTCCCCTTATTTTGGGGCAAAATTCCAGAAATTTCCTTTATTTTGGGGCAAAATTGCAGGATTTACCTTATTTTGGGGCAAAATTGCAGAAATTATCTTTATTTGGGGCAAAATTTCATACATTTCACTTATTTTCAGGTAAAAAGGCTGAAATTTCCTTTGTTTTGTGTCAAAAAGGAAGAAATTCCCATTATTTTGGGGCAAAATTGCAGAAATCTCCCTTATTATGGGATAAAATTGCAAAAATTTCCCTTATTTTAGGGCAAAATTGCAGAAATTTCACTTATTTCAGAGAAAAAAAGCAAAAATTTTTATTATTTTCGGGCAAAAATGCAGAAATTCCTATTATTTAGGGGCAAAAAAGCAGAAATTCACCTTATTTGGGGGTAAAATTGCAGAAACTTCACATATTTCAGGGAAAAAGGCAGAAATTCCCCTTATTTTGAGGCAAAAAAGACAGAAATTCCCTTTGTTTTGAGGGAAAAAGACAGAAATTCCACTTATTTAGAGGCAAAAAGGCAGAATTTTCCCTTATTTTGGAGCAAAAATGAAGAAATTTCCCTTTTTTATGGCAAAAAGTTATGCATTCCCCTTATTTTCGGGCAAAAAGACAGAAATTCCCCGTATTTTGGAGCAAAATTGCAGAAATTCCCTTAGTTGTGGGGCAGAAAGACAGAAATTCCCTATATGTTGGGGCAAAAAGACAGAAATTCTCCTTATTTTGGGGCAAAACTCAGAAATTCCACTTATTTTGGGCAAAATTCCAGAAATTTCTCTTATTTTGGGGCAAAATGGCAGAAATTTCACTTATTTTGGCGCAAAATTGCAAAAATTTCACTTATTTCGGGGAAAAAATGCAGAAATTTTCTTTTTTGGGGGGCAAAAAGGCAGGAATTCCTAATATTTTTGGCAAAAATGCAGAAATTCCCCTTATTTTGAGGTAAAAAGGCTGAAATTCCCCTTATTTGTGGGCAGAAAAGCAAAAATTTCCCTAATTTTTGTGCAAAATTGCAGAAATTTCACTTATTTGAGGGTAATAAGTGAGAAATTTTTCTTATTTTGGTTCAAAAAAGAAAGAAAATCCCTTTGTTTTGGGGGAAAAAGACAGAAATTCCACCTATTTAGAGGCAAAAAAGCAGAAATTCCCCTTATTTTGAAGCAAAAATGAAGAAATTTCCCTTTTTTAAGGCAAAAAGTTATGCATTCTTCTTATTTTCAGGCAAAAAGGCAGAAATTCCTTGTATTTTGGAGCAAAATTGCAGAAATTCCCCTAATTGTTGGGCAAAAATGCAGAAATTCCCTATATGTTGGGGCAAAAAGACAGAAATTCTCCTTATTTTGGGGCAAAACTCAGAAATTCCACTTATTTTGGGGCAAAATTCCAGAAATTTCCCTTATTCTGGGGCAAAATTGCAGAAATTTCACTTATTTTGGGGCAAAATTGCAGAAATTTTACTTATTTCAGGGAAAAAAAGTTGGAAATTTTCCTTATTTTGGGACAAAAAGGCAGGAATTCCCCTTATTTTGAGGTAAAAAGGCTGAAATTCCCCTTATTTGAGGGCAAAGAGGCAGAAATTTTCCTTATTTTGGGGCAAAATTGCAGAAATTTCACTTATTTCAGGGTAATAAGTCAGAAATTCACCTTATTTTAGGGCAAAAAAACAGAAATTCCCTTTGTTTTGGGGGAAAAATACAGAAATTCCACTTATTGAGAAGCAAAAGCAGAAATTCCCCTTATTTTGGAGCAAAAATGAAGAAATTTCCCTTTTTATAACAAAAAGTTATGCATTCCTCTTATTTTCAGGCAAAAAGGCAGAAATTCCCTGTATTTTGGAGCAAAATTGCAGAAATTACCCTAATTGTTGTACAAAAAGGCAGAAATTCCCTATATGTTGGGGCAAAAAGACAGAAATTCTCTTTATTTTGGGGAAAAATTCAGAAATTCCACTTATTTTGGGGCAAAATTGCAGAAATTTCACTTACTTCAGGGAAAAAAGGCAGAAA
Source organism: Micromys minutus (assembly GCF_963924665.1). Classification (NCBI taxonomy): domain Eukaryota; kingdom Metazoa; phylum Chordata; class Mammalia; order Rodentia; family Muridae; genus Micromys; species Micromys minutus. The sequence goes on from NW_027667620.1 coordinate 75,777, forward strand.
TTTTCCTTAATTTGGGGTAAAAAGGCAGAAATTCCTAATATTTTGTGGCAAAAATGCAGAAATTCCCCTTATTTTGAGGTAAAAAGGGTGAAATTCCTCTTATTTGTGGACAAAAAGGCAAAAATTTCCCTTATTTTTGGGCAAAATTGCAGAAATTTCACTTATTTCAGGGTAATAAGTGAGAAATTTTTATTATTTTGGTGCAAAAAAGACAGAAAATCCCTTTGTTTTGGGGGAAAAAGACAGAAATTCCACTTATTTAGGGGCAAAAAGGCAGAAATTTCCCTTATTTTGGAGCAAAAATGAAGAAATTTCCCTTTTTTATGGCAAAAAGTTATGCATTCCCTTTATTTTCGGGCAAATAGGCAGAAATTCCCCGTATTTTGGAGCATAATTGCAGAAATTCCCCTAGTTGTGGTGCAGAAAGACAGAAATTTCCTATATGTTGGGGCAAAAAGACAGAAATTCTCCTTATTTTGGGGCAAAACTCAGAACTTCCACTTATTTTGGGGCAAAATTGCAAAAATTTCCCTTATTTTTGGGCAAAATTGCAGAAATTTCACTTATTTTGGGGCAAAATTGCAGAAATTTTACTTATTTCAGGGAAAAAAAGTTGGAAATTTTCCTTATTTTGGGACAAAAAGGCAGGAATTCCCCTTATTTTGAGGTAAAAAGGCTGAAATTCCCCTTATTTGAGGGCAAAGAGGCAGAAATTTTCCTTATTTTGGGGCAAAATTGCAGAAATTTCACTTATTTCAGGGTAATAAGTCAGAAATTCACCTTATTTTAGGGCAAAAAAACAGAAATTCCCTTTGTTTTGGGGGAAAAAGACAGAAATTCCACTTATTGAGAAGCAAAAGCAGAAATTCCCCTTATTTTGGAGCAAAAATGAAGAAATTTCCCTTTTTATAACAAAAAGTTATGCATTCCTCTTATTTTCAGGCAAAAAGGCAGAAATTCCCTGTATTTTGGAGCAAAATTGCAGAAATTACCCTAATTGTTGTACAAAAAGGCAGAAATTCCCTATATGTTGGGGCAAAAAGACAGAAATTCTCTTTATTTTGGGGAAAAATTCAGAAATTCCACTTATTTTGGGGCAAAATTGCAGAAATTTCACTTACTTCAGGGAAAAAAGGCAGAAATTTTCCTTAATTTGGGGTAAAAAGGCAGAAATTCCTAATATTTTGTGGCAAAAATGCAGAAATTCCCCTTATTTTGAGGTAAAAAGGGTGAAATTCCTCTTATTTGTGGACAAAAAGGCAAAAATTTCCCTTATTTTTGGGCAAAATTGCAGAAATTTCACTTATTTCAGGGTAATAAGTGAGAAATTTTTATTATTTTGGTGCAAAAAAGACAGAAAATCCCTTTGTTTTGGGGGAAAAAGACAGAAATTCCACTTATTTAGGGGCAAAAAGGCAGAAATTTCCCTTATTTTGGAGCAAAAATGAAGAAATTTCCCTTTTTTATGGCAAAAAGTTATGCATTCCCTTTATTTTCGGGCAAATAGGCAGAAATTCCCCGTATTTTGGAGCATAATTGCAGAAATTCCCCTAGTTGTGGTGCAGAAAGACAGAAATTTCCTATATGTTGGGGCAAAAAGACAGAAATTCTCCTTATTTTGGGGCAAAACTCAGAACTTCCACTTATTTTGGGGCAAAATTGCAAAAATTTCCCTTATTTTTGGGCAAAATTGCAGAAATTTCACTTATTTTGGGGCAAAATTGCAGAAATTTTACTTATTTCAGGGAAAAAAAGTTGGAAATTTTCCTTATTTTGGGACAAAAAGGCAGGAATTCCCCTTATTTTGAGGTAAAAAGGCTGAAATTCCCCTTATTTGAGGGCAAAGAGGCAGAAATTTTCCTTATTTTGGGGCAAAATTGCAGAAATTTCACTTATTTCAGGGTAATAAGTCAGAAATTCACCTTATTTTAGGGCAAAAAAACAGAAATTCCCTTTGTTTTGGGGGAAAAATACAGAAATTCCACTTATTGAGAAGCAAAAGCAGAAATTCCCCTTATTTTGGAGCAAAAATGAAGAAATTTCCCTTTTTATAACAAAAAGTTATGCATTCCTCTTATTTTCAGGCAAAAAGGCAGAAATTCCCTGTATTTTGGAGCAAAATTGCAGAAATTACCCTAATTGTTGTACAAAAAGGCAGAAATTCCCTATATGTTGGGGCAAAAAGACAGAAATTCTCTTTATTTTGGGGAAAAATTCAGAAATTCCACTTATTTTGGGGCAAAATTGCAGAAATTTCACTTACTTCAGGGAAAAAAGGCAGAAATTTTCCTTAATTTGGGGTAAAAAGGCAGAAATTCCTAATATTTTGTGGCAAAAATGCAGAAATTCCCCTTATTTTGAGGTAAAAAGGGTGAAATTCCTCTTATTTGTGGACAAAAAGGCAAAAATTTCCCTTATTTTTGGGCAAAATTGCAGAAATTTCACTTATTTCAGGGTAATAAGTGAGAAATTTTTATTATTTTGGTGCAAAAAAGACAGAAAATCCCTTTGTTTTGGGGGAAAAAGACAGAAATTCCACTTATTTAGGGGCAAAAAGGCAGAAATTTCCCTTATTTTGGAGCAAAAATGAAGAAATTTCCCTTTTTTATGGCAAAAAGTTATGCATTCCCTTTATTTTCGGGCAAATAGGCAGAAATTCCCCGTATTTTGGAGCATAATTGCAGAAATTCCCCTAGTTGTGGTGCAGAAAGACAGAAATTTCCTATATGTTGGGGCAAAAAGACAGAAATTCTCCTTATTTTGGGGCAAAACTCAGAACTTCCACTTATTTTGGGGCAAAATTGCAAAAATTTCCCTTATTTTTGGGCAAAATTGCAGAAATTTCACTTATTTTGGGGCAAAATTGCAGAAATTTCACTTATTTCAGGGAAAAAAGGCAGAAATTTTCTTTATTTTGGGGCAAAAAGGCAGAAATTGCTAATATTTTTGGCAAAAATGCAGAAATTCCCCTTATTTTGAGGTAAAAAGGCTGAAATTCCCCTTATTTGGGGGCAAAAAGGCAGAAATTTCCCTTATTTTCGGGAAGAATTGCAGAAATTTCACTTATTTAGAGGCAAAAAGACAGAAATTCTCCTTATTTTGTGGCAAAACTTAGAAATTCCACTTCTTTTGGGGCAAAGTTCCAGAAATTTCCCTTATTTTGGGACAAAATTGCAGAAATTTCACTTATTTTGGGGCAAAATTGCAGAAATTTCACTTATTTCAGAGAAAAAAGTCAGAAATTTTCCTTACTTTGGGGCAAAAAAACAGAAATTCCTAATATTTTGTTGCAAAAATGCAGAAATTCCCCATATTTTGAGGTAAAAATGCTGAATTCCCCTTATTTGGGGGCAAAATAGCAGAAATTTCCCTTATTTTGGGGCAAAATTGCAAAAATTTCACTTATTTCAGGGTAATGAGTCAGAAATTCCCCTTATTTTGGGGCAAAAAAGAGAGAAATTCCCTATGTTTTGTGGGAAAAAGACAGAAATTCCACTTATTTAGAGGCAAAAAGGCAGAAATTCCCCTTATTTTGGAGCAAAAATGAAGAAATTTCATTTTTTATGGCAAAAAGATATGCATTCCCATTATTTTCGGGCAAAAAGGCAGAAATTCCCCGTATTTTGGAGCAAAATTGCAGAAATTTCTATTATTATGGGGAAAAATTGCAGAAATTTTCCTTATTTTAGGGCAAAATTGCAGAAATTTCACTTATTTCAGAGAAAAAAAGCAAAAATTTTTCTTATTTTGTGGCAAAAAGAAGAAATTCCCATTATTTTGGGGCAAAAAGGCAGAATTCGACTTATTTTGCGGTAAAATTGCAGAAATTCCCCTAATTTTGGGGCAAAAGGCAAAAATTCCCTTTATTTTGGGGCAAAAATCATAAATTCCCCATATTTTGGGGCAAATTCAAGAAATTTCATTTAATTTGGGGCAAAATTGCAGGAATTTACCATATTTTGGGGCATAATTGCAGGAATTTACCTTATTTTGGGGCAAAATTGCAGAAATTTTTCTTATTTGGGGCAAAATTGCAGAAACTTCATTTATTTTCAGGTAAAAAGGCTGAAATTTCCTTTATTTTGGGGCAAAAAGGGAGAAATTCCCCTTATTTTGGGGCAAAATTGAAGAAATTCCCCTTATTATTGGGAAAAATTGCAGAAATTTTCCTTATTTTAGGGCAAAATTGCAGAAATTTCACATATTTCAGAGAAAACACGCAAAAATTTTTCTTATTTTGGGGCAAAAAGGCAGAAATTCCTATTAATTTGTGGCAAAAAGGCAGAAATTCACCTTATTTTGGGGTAAAATTGCAGAAATTTCACATATTTCAGGGCAAAAAGGCAGAAATTTCCCTTATTTTGGGGCAAAATTTCAGAAATTTTACTTATTTCAGTGTAATAAGTCAGAAATTCCACTTATTTTGAGGGAAAAAAACAGAAATTCCCTTTGTTTTGAGGGAAAAAGACAGAAATTCCACTTATTTAGAGGCAAAAAGGCAGAAATTTCCCTTATTTTGGAGCAAAAATGAAGAAATTTCCCTTTTTTTCTGGCAAAAAGTTATGCATTCCCTTTATTTTCGGGCAAATAGGCAGAAATTCCCCGTATTTTGGAGCATAATTGCAGAAAATCCCCTAGTTGTGGTGCAGAAAGACAGAAATTCCCTATATGTTGGGGCAAAAAGACAGAAATTCTCCTTATTTTGGGGCAAAACTCAGAAATTCCACTTATTTTGGGGCAAAGTTCCAGAAATTTCCCTTATTTTGGGGCAAAATTGCAGAAATTTCACTTATTTCGGGGAAAAAAGGCAGAAATTTTCTTTTTTTGGTGGCAAAAAGGCAGAAATTCCTAATATTTTTGGTAAAAATGCAGAAATTCCCCTTATTTTGAGATAAAAAGGCTGAAATTCCCCTTATTTGTGGGCAGAAAGGCAAAAATTTCCCTTATTTTTGTGCAAAATTGCAGAAATTTCACTTATTTGAGGGTAATAAGTGAGAAATTTTTCTTATTTTGGTGCAAAAAAGACAGAAAATCCCTTTGTTTTGGGGGAAAAAGACAGAAATTCCACCTATTTAGAGGCAAAAAAGCAGAAATTCCCCTTATTTTGAAGCAAAAATGAAGAAATTTCCCTTTTTTAAGGCAAAAAGTTATGCATTCTTCTTATTTTTGGGCAAAAAGGCAGAAATTCCTTGTATTTTGGAGCAAAATTGCAGAAATTCCCCTAATTGTTGGGCAAAAATGCAGAAATTCCCTATATGTTGGGGCAAAAAGACAGAAATTCTCCTTATTTTGGGGCAAAACTCAGAAATTCCACTTATTTTGGGGCAAAATTCCAGAAATTTCCCTTATTCTGGGGCAAAATTGCAGAAATTTCACTTATTTTGGGGCAAAATTGCAGAAATTTTACTTATTTCAGGGAAAGAAGGTAGAAATTTTCCTTATTTTGGGTCAAAAATGCAGGAATTCCCCTTATTTTGAGGTAGAAAGGCTGAAATTCCCCTTATTTGAGGGCAAAGAGGCAGAAATTTCCCTTATTTTGGGGCAAAATTGCAGAAATTTCACTTATTTCAGGGTAATAATTCAGAAATTCCCCTTATTTTAGGGCAGAAAAACAGAAATTCCCTTTGTTTTGGGGGAAAAAGATAGAAATTCCACTTATTGAGAAGCAAAAAGGTAGAAATTTCCCTTATTTTGGAGCAAAAACGAAGAAATTTCCCTTTTTATAACAAAAAGTTATGCATTCCCCTTATTTTCAGGCAAAAAGGCAGAAATTCCCTGTATTTTGGAGCAAAATTGCAGAAATTACCCTAATTGTTGGGCAAAAAGGCAGAAATTCCCTATATGTTGGGGCAAAAAGACAGAAATTCTCTTTATTTTGGGGAAAAATTCAGAAATTCCACTTATTTTGGGGCAAAATTGCAGAAATTTCACTTACTTCAGGGAAAAAAGGCAGAAATTTTCCTTAATTTGGGGCAAAAAGGCAGAAATTCCTAATATTTTGTGGCAAAAATGCAGAAATTCCCCTTATTTTGAGGTAAAAAGGGTGAAATTCCTCTTATTTGTGGACAAAAAGGCAAAAATTTCCCTTATTTTTGGGCAAAATTGCAGAAATTTCACTTATTTCAGGGTAATAAGTGAGAAATTTTTATTATTTTGGTGCAAAAAAGACAGAAAATCCCTTTGTTTTGGGGGAAAAAGACAGAAATTCCACTTATTTAGAGGCAAAAAAGCAGAAATTCCCCTTATTTTGAAGCAAAAATGAAGAAATTTCCCTTTTTTAAGGCAAAAAGGTATGCATTCTTCTTATTTTCGGGCAAAAAGGCAGAAATTCCTCGTATTTTGGAGCAAAATTGCAGAAATTCCCCTAATTGTGGGGCAAAAATGCAGAAATTTCCTATATGTTGGGGCAAAAAGACAGAAATTCTCCTTATTTTGGGGCAAAACTCAGAAATTCCACTTCTTTTGGGGCAAAGTTCCAGAAATTTCCCTTATTTTGGGGCAAAATTGCAGAAATTTCACTTATTTTGGGACAAAATTGCAGAAATTTTACTTATTTCATAGAAAAAAGTCAGAAATTTTCCTTACTTCGGGGCAAAAAAACAGAAATTCCTAATATTTTGTTGCAAAAATGCAGAAATTCCCCATATTTTGAGGTAAAAATGCTGAATTCCCCTTATTTGGGGGCAAAATAGCAGAAATTTCCCTTATTTTGGGGCAAAATTGCAAAAATTTCACTTATTTCAGGGTAATGAGTCAGAAATTCCCCTTATTTTGGGGCAAAAAAGAGAGAAATTCCCTATGTTTCGTGGGAAAAAGACAGAAATTCCACTTATTTAGAGGCAAAAAGGCAGAAATTCCCCTTATTTTGGAGCAAAAATGAAGAAATTTCATTTTCTATGGCAAAAAGATATGCATTCCCATTATTTTCAGGCAAAAAGGCAGAAATTCCCCGTATTTTGGAGCAAAATTGCAGAAAATCCCCTAATTTTGGGGCACAAATTAGAAAATCTCTTTATTTGGGGCAAAATTCAAGAAATTTCCTTTATTTTGGGGCAAAATTGGAGGAATTTACCTTATTTTTAGGCAAAATTGCAGAAATTTCCCTTATTTGGGGCAAAATTGCAGAAATTTCACTTATTTTCAGGAAAAAGGGCTGATATTTCCTTTATTTTGGGTCAAAAAGGGAGAAATTCCTCTTATTTTGAGGCAAAATTGCAGAAATTTCTATTATTATGAAGAAAAATTGCAGAAATTTTCCTTATTTTAGGGCAAAATTGCAGAAATTTCACTTATTTCAGAGAAAAAAAGCAAAAATTTTTCTTATTTTGGGGCAAAAATGAAAGAAATTCCCATTATTTTGGGGCAAAAGGCAGAAATTCCCTTTATTTTGGGGAAAAAATCATAAATTCCCCATATTTTGGGGCAAAATTCAAGAAATTTCCTTTAATTTGGGGCAAAAATCATAAATTCCCCATATTTTGGGGCAAAATTCAAAAAATTTCTTTAATTTGGGGAAAAATTGCAGGAATTTACCTTATTTTGGGGCAAAATTGCAGAAATTTTTCTTATTTGGGGCAAAATTGCAGAAACTCATTTATTTTCAGGTAAAAAGGCTGAAATTTCCTTTATTTTGGGGCAAAATAGAGAAATTCCCCTTATTTTGGGGCAAAATTGAAGAAATTCCCCTTATTATTGGGAAAAATTGCAGAAATTTTCCTTATTTTAGGGCAAAATTGCAGAAATTTCACTTATTTCAGAGAAAAAACGCAAAAATTTTTCTTATTTTGGGGCAAAAATTCAGAAATTCCCATTAATTTGTGGCAAAAAGGCAGAAATTCACCTTATTTTGGGGTAAAATTGCAGAAATTTAACATATTTCAGGGCAAAAAGGCAGAAATTTCCCTTATTTTGGGGCAAAATTGCAGAAATTTTACTTATTTCAGTGTAATAAGTCAGAAATTCCCCTTATTTTGAGGCAAAAAAACAGATATTCCCTTGTTTTGAGGGAAAAAGACAGAAATTCCACTTATTTAGGGGCAAAAAGGCAGAAATTTCCCTTATTTTGGAGCAAAAATGAAGAAATTTCCCTTTTTTATGGCAAAAAGTTATGCATTCCCTTTATTTTCGGGCAAATAGGCAGAAATTCCCCGTATTTTGGAGCATAATTGCAGAAATTCCCCTAGTTGTTGTGCAGAAAGACAGAAATTTCCTATATGTTGGGGCAAAAAGACAGAAATTCTCCTTATTTTGGGGCAAAACTCAGAACTTCCACTTATTTTGGGGCAAAATTGCAAAAATTTCCCTTATTTTTGGGCAAAATTGCAGAAATTTCACTTATTTTGGGGCAAAATTGCAGAAATTTCACTTATTTCAGAGAAAAAAGGCAGAAATTTTCTTTATTTTGGGGCAAAAAGGCAGAAATTCCTAATATTTTTTGGCAAAAATGCAGAAATTCCCCTTATTTTGAGGTAAAAAGGCTGAAATTCCCCTTATTTGGGGGCAAAAAGGCAGAAATTTCCCTTATTTTCGGGAAGAATTGCAGAAATTTCAATTATTTAGAGGCAAAAAGACAGAAATTCTCCTTATTTTGTGGCTAAACTTAGAAATTCCACTTCTTTTGGGGCAAAGTTCCAGAAATTTCCCTTATTTTGGGACAAAATTGCAGAAATTTCACTTATTTTGGGGCAAAATTGCAGAAATTTCACTTATTTCAGAGAAAAAAGTCAGAAATTTTCCTTACTTTGGGGCAAAAAAACAGAAATTCCTAATATTTTGTTGCAAAAATGCAGAAATTCCCCTTATTTTGAGGTAAAAAGGCTGAATTCCCCTTATTTGGGGGCAAAATAGCAAAAATTTCCCTTATTTTTGGGCAAAATTGCAAAAATTTCACTTATTTGAGGGTAATAAGTGAGAAATTTTTTTTATTTTGGTGCAAAAAAGACAGAAAATCCCTTTGTTTTGGGGGAAAAAGACAGAAATTCCACCTATTTAGAGGCAAAAAAGCAGAAATTCCCCTTATTTAGAAGCAAAAATGAAGAAATTTCCCTTTTTTAAGGCAAAAAGTTATGCATTCTTCTTATTTTCAGGCAAAAAGGCAGAAATTCCTTGTATTTTGGAGCAAAATTGCAGAAATTCCCCTAATTGTTGGGCAAAAATGCAGAAATTCCCTATATGTTGGGGCAAAAAGACAGAAATTCTCCTTATTTTGGGGCAAAACTCAGAAATTCCATTATTTTGGGGCAAAATTCCAGAAATTTCCCTTATTCTGGGGCATAATTGCAGAAATTTCACTTATTTTGGGGCAAAATTGCAGAAATTTTACTTATTTCAGGGAAAAAAGGTAGAAATTTTCTTATTTTGGGACAAAAAGGCAGGAATTCCCCTTATTTTGAGGTAAAAAGGCTGAAATTCCCCTTATTTGAGGGCAAAGAGGCAGAAATTTTCCTTATTTTGGGGCAAAATTGCAGAAATTTCACTTATTTCAGGTTAATAAGTCAGAAATTAACCTGATTTTAGGGCAAAAAAACAGAAATTCCCTTTGTTTTGGGGGAAAAAGACAGAAATTCCACTTATTGACAAGCAAAAAGGCAGAAATTCCCCTTATTTTGGAGCAAAAATGAAGAAATTTCCCTTTTTATAACAAAAAGTTATGCATTCCCCTTATTTTCAGGCAAAAAGGCAGAAATTCCCTGTATTTTGGAGCAAAATTGCAGAAATTACCCTAATTGTTGTGCAAAAAGGCAGAAATTCCCTATTTGTTGGGGCAAAAAGACAGAAATTCTCTTTATTTTGGGGCAAAATTCAGAAATTCCACTTATTTTGGGGCAAAATTGCAGAAATTTCATTTACTTCAGGGAAAAAAGGCAGAAATTTTCCTTAATTTGCGGCAAAAAGGCAGAAATTCCTAATATTTTGTGGCAAAAATGCAGAAATTCCCCTTATTTTGAGGTAAAAAGGGTGAAATTCCTCTTATTTGTGGACAAAAAGGCAAAAATTTCCCTTATTTTTGGGCAAAATTGCAGAAATTTCACTTATATCAGGGTAATAAGTGAGAAATTTTTATTACTTTGGTGCAAAAGAGACAGAAAATCCCTTTGTTTTGGGGGAAAAAGACAGAAATTTCACTTATTTAGAGGCAAAAAAGCAGAAATTCCCCTTATTTTGAAGCAAAAATGAAGAAATTTCCCTATTTTAAGGCAAAAAGGTATGCATTCTTCTTATTTTCGGGCAAAAAGGCAGAAATTCCTCGTATTTTGGAGCAAAATTGCAGAAATTCCCCTAATTGTGGGGCAAAAATGCAGAAATTTCCTATATGTTGGGGCAAAATAACAGAAATTCTCCTTATTTTGGGGCAAAACTCAGAAATTCCACTTCTTTTCGGGCAAAATTCCAGAAAGTTCTCTTATTTTGGGGCAAAATTGCAGAAATTTCACTTATTTTGGGGCAAAATTGCAGAAATTTCACTTATTTCAGAGAAAAAAGTCAGAAATTTTCCTTACTTTGGGGCAAAAAAACAGAAATTCCTAATATTTTGTTGCAAGAATGCAGAAATTCCCCTTATTTTGAGGTATAAAGGCTGAATTCCCCTTATTTGGGGGCAAAATAGCAGAAATTTCCCTTATTTTGGGGCAAAATTGCAAAAATTTCACTTAATTCAGGGTAATGAGTCAGAAATTCCCCTTATTTTGGGGCAAAAAAGAGAGAAATTCCCTATGTTTTGTGAGAAAAAGACAGAAATTCCACTTATTTAGAGGCAAAAAGGCAGAAATTCCCCTTATTTTGGAGCAAAAATGAAGAAATTTCATTTTTTATGGCAAAAAGATATGCATTCCCATTATTTTCGGGCAAAAAGGCAGAAATTCCCCGTATTTTGGAGCAAAATTGCAGAAAATCCCCTAATTTTGGGGCACAAATCAGAAAATCTTTTTATTTGGGGCAAAATTCAAGAAATTTCCTTTATTTTGGGGCAAAATTGGAGGAATTTACCTTATTTTTAGGCAAAATTGCAGAAATTTCCCTTATTTGGGGCAAAATTGCAGAAATTTCACTTATTTTCAGGAAAAAGGGCTGATATTTCCTTTATTTTGGGTCAAAAAGGGAGAAATTCCTCTTATTTTGGGGCAAAATTGCAGAAATTTCTATTATTATGGGGAAAAATTGCAGAAATTTTCCTTATTTTAGGGCAAAATTGCAGAAATTTCACTTATTTCAGAGAAAAAAAAGCAAAAATTTTTCTTATTTTGGGGCAAAAAGGAAGAAATTCCCATTATTTTGGGGCAAAAAGGCAGAATTCGACTTATTTTGCGGTAAAATTGCAGAAATTCCCCTAATTTTGGGGCAAAAGGCAAAAATTCCCTTTATTTTGGGGCAAAAATCATAAATTCCCCATATTTTGGGGCAAATTCAAGAAATTTCATTTAATTTGGGGCAAAATTGCAGGAATTTACCTTATTTTGGGGCAAAATTGCAGAAATTTCACATATTTTGGCGCAAAATTGCAGAAATTTCACTTATTTCGGGGAAAAAAGGCAGAAATTTTCTTTTTTTTGGTGGCAAAAAAGCCGGAAATTCCTAATATTTTTGGCAAAAATGCAGAAATTCCCCTTATTTTGAGGTAAAAAGGCTGAAATTCATCTTATTTGTGGGCAGAAAGGCAAAAATTTCCCTCATTTTTGTGCAAAATTGCAGAAATTTCACTTATTTGAGGGTAATAAGTGAGAAATTTTTCTTATTTTGGTGCAAAAAAGACAGAAAATCCCTTTGTTTTCAGGGAAAAAGACAGAAATTCCACCTATTTAGAGGCAAAAAGCAGAAATTCCCCTTATTTTGAAGCAAAAATGAAAAAATTTCCCTTTTTTAAGGCAAAAAGTTATGCATTCTTCTTATTTTCGGGCAAAAAGGCCGAAATTCCTTGTATTTTGGAGCAAAATTGCAGAAATTCCCCTAAATGTTGGGCAAAAATGCAGAAATTCCCTATATGTTGTGGCAAAAAGACAGAAATTCTCCTTATTTTGGGGCAAAACTCAGAAATTCCACTTATTTTGGGGCAAAATTCCAGAAATTTCCCTTATTCTGGGGCAAAATTGCAGAAATTTCACTTATTTTGGGGCAAAATTGCAGAAATTTTACTTATTTCAGGGAAAAAAGGTAGAAATTTTCCTTATTTTGGGTCAAAAAGGCAGGAATTCCCCTTATTTTGAGGTAAAAAGGCTGAAATTCCCCTTATTTGAGGGCAAAGAGGCAGAAATTTCCCTTATTTTGGGGCAAAATTGCAGAAATTTCACTTATTTCAGGGTAATAAATCAGAAATTCCCCTTATTTTAGGGCAAAAAAACAGAAATTCCCTTTGTTTTTGGGGAAAAAGACAGAAATTCCACTTATGGAGAAGCAAAAAGGCAGAAATTCCTCTTATTTTGGAGCAAAAATGAAGAAATTTCCCTTTTTATAACAAAAAGTTATGCATTCCACTTATTTTCAGGCAAAAAGGCAGAAATTCCCTGTATTTTGGAGCAAAATTGCAGAAATTCCCCTAATTGTGGGGCAAAAATGCAGAAATTTCCTATATGTTGGGGCAAAAAGACAGAAATTCTCCTTATTTTGGGGCAAAACTAAGAAATTCCACTTCTTTTGGGGCAAAGTTCCAGAAATTTCCCTTATTTTGGGGCAAAATTGCAGAAATTTCACTTATTTCAGGGTAATAAGTGAGAAATTTTTATTATTTTGGTGCAAAAAAGACAGAAAATCCCTTTGTTTTGGGGGAAAAAGACAGAAATTCCACTTATTTAGAGGCAAAAAAGCAGAAATTCCCCTTATTTTGAAGCAAAAATGAAGAAATTTCCCTTTTTTAAGGCAAAAAGCTATGCATTCTTATTTTCGGGCAAAAAGGCAGAAATTCCTCGTATTTTGGAGCAAAATTGCAGAAATTCCCCTAATTGTGGGGCAAAAATGCAGAAATTTCCTATTTGTTGGGGCAAAAAGACAGAAATTCTCCTTATTTTGGGGCAAAACTCAGAAATTCCACTTCTTTTGGGGCAAAGTTCCAGAAATTTCCCTTATTTTGGGGCAAAATTGCAGAAATTTCACTTATTTTGGGGCAAAATTGCAGAAATTTCACTTATTTCAGAGAAAAAAATCAGAAATTTTCCTTACTTTTGGGGAAAAAAACAGAAATTCCTAATATTTTGTTGCAAAAATGCAGAAATTCCCCTTATTTTGAGGTAAAAAGGCTGAATTCCCCTTATTTGGGGGCAAAATAGTAGAAATTTCCCTTATTTTGGGGCAAAATTGCAAAAATTTCACTTATTTCAGGGTAATGAGTCAGAAATTCCCCTTATTTTGGGGCAAAAATAGAGAAATTCCCTATGTTTTGTGGGAAAAAGACAGAAATTCCACTTATTTAGAGGCAAAAAGGCAGAAATTCCCCTTATTTTGGAGCAAAAATGAAGACATTTCATTTTTTATGGCAAAAAGATATGCATTCCCATTATTTTCAGGCAAAAAGGCAGAAATTCCCCGTATTTTGGAGCAAAATTGCAGAAAATCCCCTAATTTTGGGGCACAAATCAGAAAATCTCTTTATTTGGGGCAAAATTCAAGAAATTTCCTTTATTTTGGGGCAAAATTGGAGGAATTTACCTTATTTTTAGGCAAAATTGCAGAAATTTCCCTTATTTGGGGCAAAATTGCAGAAATTTCACTTATTTTCAGGAAAAAGGGCTGATATTTCCTTTATTTTGGGTCAAAAAGGGAGAAATTCCTCTTATTTTGGGGCAAAATTGCAGAAATTTCTATTATTATGGGGAAAAATTGCAGAAATTTTCCTTATTTTAGGGCAAAATTGCAGAAATTTCACTTATTTCAGAGAAAAAAAGCAAAAATTTTTCTTATTTTGGGGCAAAAAGGAAGAAATTCCCATTATTTTGGGGCAAAAGGCAGAAATTCCCTTTATTTTGGGGCAAAAATCATAAATTCCCCATATTTTGGGGCAAAATTCAAGAAATTTCCTTTAATTTGGGGCAAAATTGCAGGAATTTACCTTATTTTGGGGCAAAATTGCAGAAATTTTTCTTATTTGGGGCAAAATTGCAGAAACTTCATTTATTTTCAGGTAAAAAGGCTGAAATTTCCTTTATTTTGGGGCAAAAGGGAGAAATTCCCCTTATTTTGGGGCAAAATTGAAGAAATTCCCCTTATTATTGGGAAAAATTGCAGAAATTTTCCTTATTTTAGGGCAAAATTGCAGAAATTTCACTTATTTCAGAGAAAAAATGCAAAAATTTTTCTTATTTTGGGGCAAAAATGCAGAAATTCCCATTAATTTGTGGCAAAAAGGCAGAAATTCACCTTATTTTGGGGTAAAATTGAAGAAATTTCACATATTTCAGGGCAAAAAGGCAGAAATTTCCCTTATTTTGGGGCAAAATTGCAGAAATTTTACATATTTCAGTGTAATAAGTCAGAAATTCCACTTATTTTGAGGCAAAAAAGAAAGAAATTTTTTTTGGTTTGAGGGAAAAAGACAGAAATTCCACTTATTTAGAGGCAAAAAGGCAGAAATTTCTCTTATTTTGGAGCAAAAATGAAGAAATTTCTCTTTTTTATGGCAAAAGTTATGCATTCCCCTTATTTTCGGGCAAAAAGGCAGAAATTCCCCGTATTTTGGAGCATAATTACAGAAATTCCCCTAGTTGTAGTGCAGAAAGACAGAAATTCCCTATATGTTGGGGCAAAAAGACAGAAATTTTCCTTATTTTGGGGCATAACTCAGAAATTCCAGTTATTTTGGGGCAAAATTCTAGAAATTTACCTTATTTTGGGGCAAAATTGCAGAAATTTCACTTATTTTGGGGTAAAATTGCAGAAATTTCACTTATTTCAGGGAAAAAAGGCAGAAATTTTCTTAATTTTGGGGCAAAAAGGCAGAAATTCCTAATATTTTCTGGCAAAAATGCAGAAATTCCCCTTATTTTGAGGTAAAAAGGCTGAAATTCCCCATATTTGGGTGCAAAAAGGCAGAAATTTCCCTTATTTTGGGGCAAAATTGCAGAAATTTCACTTATTTAGAGGCAAAAAGACAGAAATTCTCCTTATTTTGGGGCAAAACTTAGAAATTCCACTTATTTTGGGGCAAAATTCCAGAAATTTCCCTTATTTTGGGCCAAAATTGCAGAAATTTCACTTATTTTGGGGCAAAATTTCAGAAATTTCACTTATTTCAGAGAAAGAAGGCAGAAATTTTCTTTATTTTGGGGCAAAAAGTCAGAAATTCCTAATATTTTGTTGCAAAAATGCAGAAATTTCCCATATTTTGAGGTAAAAAGGCTGAAATTCCCTATATTTGGAGGCAAAGAGGCAGAAATTTCCCTTATTTTGGGGCAAAATTGAAGAAATTCCCCTTATTATTGGGAAAAATTGCAGAAATTTTCCTTATTTTAGGGCAAAATTGCAGAAATTTCACTTATTTCAGAGAAAAAACGCAAAAATTTTTCTTATTTTGGGGCAAAAAGGCAGAAATTCCCATTAATTTGTGGCAAAAAGGCAGAAATTCACCTTAATTTGGGGTAAAATTGCAGAAATTTCACATATTTCAGGGCAAAAAGGCAGAAATTTCCCTTATTTTGGGGCAAAATTGCAGAAATTTTACTTATTTCAGTGTAATAAATCAGAAATTCCCCTTATTTTGAGGCAAAAAAACAGAAATTCCCTTGTTTTGAGGGAAAAAGACAGAAATTCCACTTATTTAGAGGCAAAAAGGCAGAAATTTCCCTTATTTTGGAGCAAAAATGAAAAAATTTCCCTTTTTTATGGCAAAAAGTTATGCATTCCCTTTATTTTCGGGCAAATAGGCAGAAATTCCCCGTATTTTGGAGCATAATTGCAGAAATTCCCCTAGTTGTGGTGCAGAAAGACAGAAATTTCCTATATGTTGGGGCAAAAAGACAGAAATTCTCCTTATTTTGGGGCAAAACTCAGAACTTCCACTTATTTTGGGGCAAAATTCCAGAAATTTCCCTTATTTTGGGGCAAAATTGCAGAAATTTTACTTATTTTGGGGCAAAATTGCAGAAATTTTACTTATTTCAGGGAAAAAAAGGCAGAAATTTTCTTTATTTTCGGGCAAAAAGGCAGAAATTCCTAATATTTTTTGGCAAAAATGCAGAAATTCCCCTTATTTTGAGGTAAAAAGGCTGAAATTCCCCTTATTTGGGGGCAAAAAGGCAGAAATTTCCCTTATTTTTGGGAAAAATTGCAGAAATTTCACTTATTTAGAGGCAAAAAGACAGAAATTCTCCTTATTTTGTGGCAAAACTTAGAAATTCCACTTCTTTTGGGGAAAAGTTCCAGAAATTTCCCTTATTTTGGGGCAAAATTGCAGAAATTTCACTTATTTTGGGGCAAAATTGCAGAAATTTCACTTATTTCAGGGTAATGAGTGAGAAATTCCCCTTATTTTGGGGCAAAAAAGAGAGAAATTCCCTATGTTTTTTGGGAAATAGACAGAAATTCCACTTATTTAGAGGCAAAAAGGCAGAGATTCCCCTTATTTTGGAGCAAAAATGAAGAAATTTCATTTTTTATGGCAAAAAGATATGCATTCCCATTATTTTCGGGCAAAGAGGCAGAAATTCCCCGTATTTTGGAGCAAAATTGCAGAAAATCCCCTAATTTTGGGGCACAAATCAGAAAAATCTCTTTATTTGGGGCAAAATTCAAGAAATTTCCTTTATTTTGGGGCAAAATTGGAGGGATTTACCTTATTTTTAGGCAAAATTGCAGAAATTTCCCTTATTTGGGGCAAAATTGCAGAAATTTCACTTATTTTCAGGAAAAAGGGCTGATATTTCCTTTATTTTGGGTCAAAAAGGGAGAAATTCCTCTTATTTTGGGGCAAAATTGCAGAAATTTCTATTATTATGGGGAAAAATTGCAGAAATTTTCCTTATTTTAGGGCAAAATTGCAGAAATTTCACTTATTTCAGAGAAAAAAAGCAAAAATTTTTCTTATTTTGGGGCAAAAAGGAAGAAATTCCCATTATTTTGGGGCAAAAGGCAGAAATTCCCTTTATTTTGGGGCAAAAATCATAAATTCCCCATATTTTGGGGCAAAATTCAAAAAATTTCCTTTAATTTGGGGAAAAATTGCAGGAATTTACATTATTTTGGGGCAAAATTGCAGAAATTTTTCTTATTTGGGGCAAAATTGCAGAAACTTCATTTATTTTCAGGTAAAAAGGCTGAAATTTCCTTTATTTCGGGGCAAAAAGGAAGAAATTCCCCTTATTTTGGGGCAAAATTGAAGAAATTCCCCTTATTATTGAAAAAATTGCAGAAATTTTCCTTATTTTAGGGCAAAATTGCAGAAATTTCACTTATTTCAGAGAAAAAACGCAAAAATTTTTCTTATTTTGGGGCAAAAATTCAGAAATTCCCATTAATTTGTGGCAAAAAGGCAGAAATTCACCTTATTTTGGGGTAAAATTGCAGAAATTTAACATATTTCAGGGCAAAAAGGCAGAAATTTCCCTTATTTTGGGGCAAAATTGCAGAAATTTTACTTATTTCAGTGTAATAATTCAGAAATTCCCCTTATTTTGAAGCAAAAAAAAACAGAAATTCCCTTTGTTTTGAGGGAAAAAGACAGAAATTCCACTTATTTAGAGGCAAAAAGGCAGAAATTTCCCTTATTTTGGAGCAAAAATGAACAAATTTCCTTTTTTTATGGCAAAAAGTTATGCATTCCCTTTATTTTCGGGCAAATAGGCAGAAATTCCCCGTATTTTTGAGCATAATTGCAGAAATTCCCCTAGTTGTGATGCAGAAAGACAGAAATTCCCTATATGTTGGGGCAAAAAGACAGAAATTCTCCTTATTTTGGGGCAAAACTCAGAAATTCCACTTATTTTGGGGCAAAATTCCAGAAATTTCCCTCATTTTGGGGCAAAATTGCAGAAATTTCACTTATTTTGGGGCAAAATTGCAGAAATTTCACTTACTTCAGGGTAATAAGTCAGAAATTCCCCTTATTTTGGGGCAAAAAAGACAGAAATTCTCTTTGTTTTAAGAGAAAAAGACAGAAATTCCACTTATTCAGAGGCAAAAAGGCAGAAATTCCCTTTATTTTGGAGCAAAAATGAAGAAATTTCCCTTTTTATGGCAAAAAGGTATGCATTCCCATTATTTTCAGGGAAAAAGGCAGAAATTCCCCGTATTTTGGAGAAAAATGGCAGAAATTCCCCTAATTTTGGGGCAAAAAGCAGAAATTCCCTTTATTTTGGGGCAAAAGTCAGAAATTCCCCTTATTTTGGGGCAAAATTCAAGAAATTTCCTTTAATTTGGGGCAAAAGTGCAGGAATTTACCTTATTTAGGGGCAAAATTGCAGTAATTTTTTTATTTGAAGCAAAATTGCATAAAATTCACTTATTTTCAGGTAAAAAGGCTGAAATTTCCTTTATTTTGGGGCAAAAAAAGAGAAATTCCCTTTATTTTGGGGCAAAATAGCAGAAATTTCCCTAGTTATGGGAAAAAATTGCAGAAATTTCCCTTATTTTAGGGCAAAATTGCAGAAATTTCACTTATTTCAGAGAAATAAAGCAAAAATATTTTTTATTTTGGGGCAAAAAGGCAGAAATTCCCATTATTTTAAGGCAAAAAGGCAGAAATTCACCTTATTTTGAGGTAAAATTGCAGAAATTTCGCATATTTCAGGGCAAAAAGGCAGAAATTTCCCATATGTTGGGGCAAAATTGCAGAAATTTCACTTATTTCAGGGTAATATGTCAGAAATTCCCTCTTATTTAGGGGCAAAAAATACAGAAATTCCGGTTGTTTTGGGGGAAAAAGATAGAAATTCCACTTATTTAGAGGCAAAAAGGCAGAAATTCCCCTTATTTTGGAGCAAAAATGAAGAAATTTCCCTTTTTTATGGCAAAAAGGTATGCATTTCCCTTATTTTTGGAAAAAAAGGCAGAAATTCCCCGTATTTTGGAGCAAAATTGCAGAAATTCCCCTAATTGTGGGGCAAAAGGCAGAAATTCCCTATATGTTGGGGCAGTAAGACAGAAATTCTCCTTATTTTGGGGCAAAACTCAGAAATTCCACTTCTTTTGGGGAAAAATTCCAGAAATTTCCTTTATTTTGGGGCAAAATTGCAGAAATTTCACTTATTTTGTGGCAAAATTGCAGAAATTTCACTTATTTCAGGGAACAAAGTCAGAAATTTTCCTTATTTTGGGGCAAAAAAACAGAAATTCCTAATATTTTGTGGCAAAAATGCAGAAATTCCTCTTATTTTGAGGTAAAAAGGCTGAATTCCCCTTATTTGGGGGCAAAAAGGCAGAAATTTCCCTTATTTTGGGGCAAAATTGCAGAAATTTCACTTATTTCCGGGTAATGAGTCAGAAATTCTCTTTATTTTGGGGCAAAAAGAGAGAAATTCCCTTTGTTTTGTGGAAAAAAGAGAGAAATTCCACTTATTTAGAGGCAAAAAGGCAGAAATTTCCCTTATTTTGGAGCAAAAATGAAGAAATTTCATTTTTTATGGCAAAAAGGTATGCATTCCCATTATTTTCGGGCAAAAAGGCAGAAATTCCTTGTATTTTGGAGCAAAGTTGCAGAAATCTCTAATTTTGGGGCAAAAATCAGAAAATATCTATATTTTGGGGCAAAATTCAAGAAATTTCCTTTATTTTGGGGCAAAATTGGAGGAATTTACCTTATTTTTGGGCAAAATTGCAGAAATTTCCCTTATTTGAGGCAAAATTGCAGAAATTTCACTTATTTTCAGGAAAAAGAGCTGATATTTCCTTTATTTTGGGGCAAAAAGGGAAAAATTCCTCTTATTTTGGTGCAAAATTGCAGAAATTTCTATTATTATGGGGAAAAATTGCAGAAATTTTCCTTATTTTAGGGCAAAATTGCAGAAATTTCATTTATTTCAGAGAAAGAAAGCAAAAATTTTTCTTATTTTGTGGCAAAAATGCAGAAATTCCCATTATTTTGGGGCAAAAAGGCAGAAATTCGAATTATTTTGGGGTAAAATTGCAGAAATTCCCCTAATATTGGGGCAAAAGGCAGAAATTCCCTTTATTTTGGGGCAAAAATCATAAATTCCCCTTATTTTGGAGCAAAATTCAAGATATTTCCTTTAATTTGGGGAAAAATTGCAGGAATTTATCTTATTTTGGGGCAAAATTGCAGAAATTTTACTTATTTGGGGCAAAATTGCAGAAACTTCATTTATTTTCAGGTAAAAATGCTGAAATTTCCTTTATTTTGGGGCAAAAAGGGAGAAATTCCCCTTATTTTGGGGCAAAATTGAAGAAATTCCCCTTATTATTGGGAAAAATTGCAGAAATTTTCCTTATTTTAGGGCAAAATTGCAGAAATTTCACTTATTTCAGAGCAAAAACGCAAAATTTTTCTTATTTTGGGGCAAAAATGCAGAAATTCCCATTAATTTGTGGCAAAAAGGCAGAAATTCACCTTAATTTGGGGTAAAATTGCAGAAATTTCACATATTTCAGGGCAAAAAGGCAGAAATTTCCCTTATTTTGAGGCAATATTGCAGAAATTTTACTTATTTCAGTGTAATAAGTCAGAAATTCCCCTTATTTTGAGGCAAAAAAGACAGAAATTCCGTTTGTTTTGAGGGAAAAAGACAATAATTCCACTTATTTAGAGGCAAAAAGGCAGAAATTTCCCTTATTTTGGAGCAAAAATGAAGAAATTTCCCTTTTTTATGGCAAAAAGTTTTGCATTCCCGTTATTTTCAGGCAAAAAAGCAGAAATTCCCCGTATTTTGGAGCATAATTGCAGAAATTCCCCTAGTTGTGGTGCAGAAAGACAGAAATTCCCTATATGTTGGGGCAAAAGACAGAAATTCTCCTTATTTTGGGGCAAAACTCAGAAATTCCACTTATTTTGGGGCAAAATTCCAGAAATTTCCATTATTTTGTGGCAAAATTGCAGAAATTTCACTTATTTTGGGGCAAAATTGCAGAAATTTCACTCATTTCATTGAAAAAAGTCAGAAATTTTCTTTATTTAGGGGCAAAAAAGAAGAAATTCCTAATATTTTGTGGCAAAAATGCAGAAATTCCCCTTATTTTGAGGTAAAAATGCTGCAATTCCCCTTATTTGGGGGCAAAAAGGCCGAAATTTTCTTTACATTGGGGCAAAATTGCAGAAATTTCAATTATTTAGACTCAAAAAGACAGAAAATCTTCTTATTTTGGGGCAAAACTTAGAAATTCCAATTATTTTGGGGCAAAATTCCTGAAATTTCCCCTATTTTGGGGCAAAATTGCAGAAACTTCATTTATTTTCAGGTAAAAAGGCTGAAATTTCCTTTATTTTGGGGCAAAAAGGGAGAAATTCCCCTTATTTTGGGGCAAAATTGAAGTAATTCCCCTTATTATTGGGAAAAATTGCAGAAATTTTCCTTATTTTAGGGCAAAATTGCAGAAATTTCACTTATTTCAGAGCAAAAACGCAAAATTTTTTCTTATTTTGGGGCAAAAAGGCAGAAATTCCCATTAATTTGTGGCAAAAAGGCAGAAATTCACCTTAATTTGGGGTAAAATTGCAGAAATTTCACATATTTCGGGGCAAAAAGGCAGAAATTTCCCTTATTTTGAGGCAATATTGCAGAAATTTTACTTATTTCAGTGTAATAAGTCAGAAATTCCCCTTATTTTGAGGCAAAAAAGACAGAAATTCCCTTTGTTTTGAAGGAAAAAGACAGAAATTCCACTTATTTAGAGGCAAAAAGGCAGAAATTTCCCTTATTTTGGAGCAAAAATGAAGAAATTTCCCTTTTTTATGGCAAAAAGTTTTGCATTCCCTTTATTTTCGGGCAAAAAGGCAGAAATTCCTCGTATTTTGGAGCATAATTGCAGAAATTCCCCTAGTTGTGGTGCAGAAAGACAGAAATTCCCTATATGTTGGGGCAAAAGACAGAAATTCTCCTTATTTTGGGGCAAAACTCAGAAATTCCACTTATTTTGGGGCAAAATTCCAGAAATTTCCATTATTTTGGGGCAAAATTGCAGAAATTTCACTTATTTTGGGGCAAAATTGCAGAAATTTCACTCATTTCATTGAAAAAAGTCAGAAATTTTCTTTATTTTGGGGCAAAAAAGAAGAAATTCCTAATATTTTGTGGCAAAAATGCAGAAATTCCCCTTATTTTGAGGTAAAAAGGCTGCAATTCCCCTTATTTGGGTGCAAAAAGGCAGAAATTTTCTATATTTTGGGGCAAAATTGCAGAAATTTCACTTATTTAGAGGCAAAAAGACAGAAATTCTTCTTATTTTGGGGCAAAATTCAGAAATTCCACTTCTTTTGGTAAAAAATTCCAGAAATTTCCTTTATTTTGGGGCAAAATTGCAGAAATTTCACTTAATTTGGGGCAAAATTGCAGAAATTTCACTTATTTCAGGGAACAAAGTCAGAAATTTTCCTTATTTTGGGGCAAAAAACAGAAATTCCTAATATTTTGTGGCAAAAATGCAGAAATTCCTCTTATTTTGAGGTAAAAAGGCTGAATTCCCCTTATTTGGGGGCAAAAAGGCAGAAATTTCCCTTATTTTGGGGCAAAATTGCAGAAATTTCACTTATTTCAGGGTAATGAGTCAGAAATTCTCTTTATTTTGGGGCAAAAAGAGAGAAATTCCCTTTGTTTTGTGGAAAAAAGACAGAAATTCCACTTATTTAGAGGCAAAAAGGCAGAAATTTCCCTTATTTTGGAGCAAAAATGAAGAAATTTCATTTTTTATGGCAAAAAGGTATGCATTCCCATTATTTTCGGGCAAAAAGGCAGAAATTCCTCGTATTTTGGAGCAAAGTTGCAGAAATCTCTAATTTTGGGGCAAAAATCAGAAAATCTCTTTATTTTGGGGCAAAATTCAAGAAATTTCCTTTATTTTGGGGCAAAATTGGAGGAATTTACCTTATTTTTGGGGCAAAATTGCAGAAATTTCCCTTATTTGAGGCAAAATTGCAGAAATTTCACTTATTTTCAGGAAAAAGGGCTGATATTTCCTTTATTTTGGGGCAAAAAGGGAAAAATTCCTCTTATTTTGGTGCAAAATTGCAGAAATTTCTATTATTATGGGGAAAAAATTGCAGAAATTTTCCTTATTTTAGGGCAAAATTGCAGAAATTTCATTTATTTCAGAGAAAGAAAGCAAAAATTTTTCTTATTTTGTGGCAAAAATGCAGAAATTCCCATTATTTTGGGGCAAAAAGGCAGAAATTCGAATTATTTTGGGGTAAAATTGCAGAAATTCCCCTAATATTGGGGCAAAAGGCAGAAATTCCCTTTATTTTGGGGCAAAAATCATAAATTCCCCTTATTTTGGAGCAAAATTCAAGATATTTCCTTTAATTTGGGGAAAAATTGCAGGAATTTATCTTATTTTGGGGCAAAATTGCAGAAATTTTACTTATTTGGGGCAAAATTGCAGAAACTTCATTTATTTTCAGGTAAAAATGCTGAAATTTCCTTTATTTTGGGGCAAAAAGGGAGAAATTCCCCTTATTTTGGGGCAAAATTGAAGAAATTCCCCTTATTATTGGGAAAAATTGCAGAAATTTTCCTTATTTTAGGGCAAAATTGCAGAAATTTCACTTATTTCAGAGCAAAAACGCAAAATTTTTTCTTATTTTGGGGCAAAAAGGCAGAAATTCCCATTAATTTGTGGCAAAATGGCAGAAATTCACCTTAATTTGGGGTAAAATTGCAGAAATTTCACATATTTCAGGGCAAAAAGGCAGAAATTTCCCTTATTTTGAGGCAATATTGCAGAAATTTTACTTATTTCAGTGTAATAAGTCAGAAATTCCCCTTATTTTGAGGCAAAAAAGACAGAAATTCCGTTTGTTTTGAGGGAAAAAGACAGAAATTCCACTTATTTAGAGGCAAAAAGGCAGAAATTTCCCTTATTTTGGAGCAAAAATGAAGAAATTTCCCTTTTTTATGGCAAAAAGTTTTGCATTCCCTTTATTTTCGGGCAAAAAGGCAGAAATTCCCCGTATTTTGGAGCATAATTGCAGAAATTCCCCTAGTTGTGGTGCAGAAAGACAGAAATTCCCTATATGTTGGGGCAAAAGACAGAAATTCTCCTTATTTTGGGGCAAAACTCAGAAATTCCACTTATTTAGGGGCAAAATTCCAGAAATTTCCATTATTTTGGGGCAAAATTGCAGAAATTTCACTTATTTTGGGGCAAAATTGCAGAAATTTCACTTATTTCAGGAAAAAAAGGCCGAAATTTTCTTTATTTTGGGGCAAAAAGGCAGAAATTCCTTATATTTTCTGGCAAAAATGCAGAAATTCCCCTTATTTTGAGGTAAAAAGGCTGCAATTCCCCTTATTTGGGGGCAAAAAGGCAGAAATTTTCTTTACATTGGGGCAAAATTGCAGAAATTTCAATTATTTAGACTCAAAAAGACAGAAAATCTTCTTATTTTGGGGCAAAACTTAGAAATTCCACTTATTTTGGGGCAAAATTCCTGAAATTTCCCCTATTTTGGGGCAAAATTGCAGAAATTTCAGTTATTTTGGGGCAAAATTGCAGAAATTTCACTTATTTCACAGAAAAAAGGCAGAAATTTTCCTTATTTTGGGGCAAAAAGTCAGAAATTCCTAATATTTTGTGGCAAAAATGCAGAAATTCCCCTTATTTTGAGGTAAAAAGGCTGAAATTACCCTTATTTGGGGGCAAAGAGGCAGAAATTTCCCTTATTTTGGGGCAAAATTGGAGAAATTTTACTTATTTCAGGGTAATAATTCAGAAATTCCCCTTATTTTGGGGCAAAAAAGACAAATTTCCTTTGTTTTGGAGGAAAAAGACAGAAATTTCACTTATTTAGAGGAAAAAGGCAGAAATTCTCCTTATTTTGGAGCTAAAATGAAGAAATTTACCTTTTTATGGCAAAAAGGTATGCATTCCCCTTACTTTCGGGATAAAAAGCAGAAATTCCCCGTATCTTGAAGCAAAATTGCAGAAATTCTCATAATTTTCGGGCAAAAAGGCAGAAATTCTCCCAATTTTGGGGCAAAAAGACAGAAGATCTCATTTTTTCGGGAGCAAACTATCAGAAATTCCCCTTATTTTTGGGCAAAATTGCAGAAATTTCCTTTACATTGGGGCAAAATTGCAGAAATTTCCCTTATTTTGGGGCAAAATTGCAGAAATTTAACTTACTTCAGGGTAATAAGTCAGAAATTCCCCTTATTTTGGGGCAAAAAAGACAGAAATTCCACTTATTTAGAGGCAAAAAGGCAGAAATTCCCTTTATTTTGGAGCAAAAATGAAGAAATTTCCCTTTTTATGGCAAAAAGTTATGCATTCCCATTATTTATAGGCAAAAAGGGAGAAATTCCCCGTATTTTAGAGCAAAATTGCAGAAATTTCCCTAATTTTGGGGCAAAAGGCAGAAATTCCCTTTATTTTGGGGCAAAATTGCAGGAATTTACCTGATTTTTGGGCAAAATTGCAGAAATTTCCCTTATTTGGGGCAAAATTTCAGAAATTTCACTTATTTTCAGGTAAAAAGGCTGAAATTTCTTTTGTTTTGTGGCAAAAAGGAAGAAATTCCCCTTATTTTGGGGCAAATTGCAGAAATCTCCCTTATTATAGGAAAAAATTGCAAAAATTTCTCTTATTTTAAGGGAAAATTGCAGAAATTTCACTTATTTCAGAGAAAAAAAGCAAAAATTTTTCTTATTTTGGGGCAAAAAGGCAGAAATTCTCATTATTTTGGGGCAAAAAAGCAGAAATTCACCTTATTTAGGGGTAAAATTGCAGAATTTCAACATATTTCAGGGCAAAAAGGCATAAATTCCAAGTATTTTGGATCAAAATTGCAGAAATTCCCCTAGTTGTGATGCAGAAAGACAGAAATTCCCTATATGTTGGGGCAAAAAGACAGAAATTCTCCTTATTTTGGGGCAAAACTTAGAAATTCCACTTATTTTGGGGCAAAATTCCAGAAATTTTCTTTATTTTGGGGCAAAATTTCAGAAATTTCACTTATTTTGGGGCAAAATTGCAGAAATTTCACTTATTTCAGGGAAAAAAGGCAGAAATTTTCCTTATTTTGAGGCAAAATTGCAGAAATTTCACTTGTTTTAGGGTAATAAGTCAGAAATTCCCCTTATTTTGGGACAAAAAAGACAGAAATTCCCTTTGTTTTGGGGGAAAAAATACAGAAATTCCACTTATTGAGAAGCAAAAAGGCAGAAATTCCCCTTATTTTGGAGCAAAAATGAAGAAATTTCCATTTTTAATGGCAAAAAATGTATGCATTCCCCTTACTTTCGGGATAAAAAGCAGAAATTCCCCGTATTTTGAAGTAAAATTGCAGAAATTCTCATAATTTTTGGGCAAAAAGGCAGAAATTCTCCCTATTTTGGGGCAAAAAGACAGAAGATCTCCTTTTTTCGGGAGCAAACTATCAGAAATTCCCCTTATTTTTGGGCAAAATTGCAGAAATTTCCTTTACATTAGGGCAAAATTTCAGAAATTTCCCTTATTTTGGGGCAAAATTGCAGAAATTTCACTTACTTCAGGGTAATAAGTCAGAAATTCCCCTTATTTTGGGGCAAAAAAGTCAGAAATTCTCTTTGTTTTGGGGGAAAAAGACAGAAATTCCACTTATTTAGAGGCAAAAAGGCAGAAATTCCCTTTATTTTGGAGCAAAAATGAAGAAATTTCCCTATATGGCAAAAAGTTATGCATTCCCATTATTTTCAGGCAAAAAGGCAGAAATTCCCCGTATTTTAGAGCAAAATTGCAGAAATTCCCCTAATTTTGGGGCAAAAGGCAGAAATTCCCTTTATTTTGGGGCAAAAATAAGAAATTCCCCTTATTTTGGGGCAAAATTCCAGAAATTTCTTTTATTTTGGGGCAAAATTGCAGGAATTTACCTTATTTTGGGGCAAAATTGCAGAAATTTCCCTTATTTGGGGCAAAATTTTAGAAATTTCACTTATTTTCAGGTAAAAAGGCTGAAATTTCCTTTGTTTTGGGGCAAAAAGGAAGAAATTCCCCTTATTTTGGGGCAAAATTGCAGAAATCTCCCTTATTATAGGAAAAAATTGCAAAAATTTCCCTTATTTTAAGGGAAAATTGCAGAAATTTCACTTATTTCAGAGAAAAAAAGCAAAAATTTTTCTTATTTTGGGGCAAAAAAGCAGAAATTCACCTTATTTAGGGGTAAAATTGCAGAAATTTCACATATTTCAGAGCAAAAAGGCAGAAATTCCCAGTATTTTGGTGCAAAATTGCAGAAATTCTCCTAGTTGTGGGGCAAAAAGACAGAAATTCCCTATATGTTGGGGCAAAAAAAACAGAAATTCTCCTTATTTTGGGGCAAAACTTATAAATACCACTTATTTTGGGGCAAAATTCCAGAAATTTTCCTTATTTTGGGGCAAAATTGCAGAAATTTCACTTATTTTGGGGCAAAATTGCAGAAATTTCACTTATTTCAGGGAAAAAAGGCAGAAATTTTCCTTATTTTGGGACAAAAAGTCAGAAATTCCTAATATTTTGTGGCAAAAATGCTGAAACTCCTCTTACTTTGAGGTATAAAGGCTGAAATTCCCCTTATTTCAGGGCGAAAAGTCAGAAATTTCCCTTATTTTGGGGCAAAATTGCAGAAATTTTACTTATTTTAGGGAAATAAGTCAGAAATTCCCTTTATTTTGGGGCAAATAAGACAGAAATTCCCTTTGTTATGGAGGAAAAAGACAGAAATTCCACTTATTGAGAAGCAAAAAGGCAAAAATTCCCCTTATTTTGGAGCAAAAATGAAGCAATTTCCATTTTTTATGACAAAAAGGTATGCATTCCCCTTACTTTCGAGATAAAAAGCAGAAATTCCCCGTATTTTGAAGCAAAATTGCAGAAATTCTCATAATTTTCAGGCTAAAAGGCAGAAATTCTCCCTATTTTGGGGCAAAAAGACAGAAGATCTCCTTTTTTCGGGAGCAAACTATCAGAAATTCCCCTTATTTTTGGGCAAACTTGCAGATATTTCTTTTACATTGGGGCAAAATTGCAGAAATTTCTCTTATTTTGGGGCAAAATTGCAAAAATTTCACTTACTTCAGGGTAATAAGTCAGAAATTCCCCTTATTTTGGGGCAAAAAAGTCAGAAATTCTCTTTGTTTTGTGGGAAAAAGACAGAAATTCCACTTATTTAGAGGCAAAAAGGCAGAAATTCCCTTTATTTTGGAGCAAAAATTAAGAAATTTCGCTTTTTATGGCAAAAAGTTATGCATTCCCATTATTTTCAGGCAAAAAGGCAGAAATTCCCCGTATTTTAGAGCAAAATTGCAGAAATTCCCCTAATTTTGGAGCAAAAGGCAGAAATTCCCTTTATTTTGGGGCAAAATTGCAGGAATTTACCTTATTTTGGGGCAAAATTGCAGAAATTTCCCTTATTTGGGGCAAAATTTCAGAAATTTCACTTATTTTCAGGTAAAAAGGCTGAAATTTCCTATGTTTTGGGGCAAAAAGAAGAAATTCCCCTTATTTTGGGGCAAAATTGCAGAAATCTCCCTTATTATAGGAAAAAATTGCAAAAATTTCCCTTATTTTAAGGGAAAATTGCAGAAATTTCACTTATTTCAGAGAAAAAAAGCAAAAATTTTTCTTATTTTGGGGCAAAAAGGCAGAAATTCTCAATATTTTGCGGCAAAAAAGCAGAAATTCACCTTATTTAGGGGTAAAATTGCAGAATTTTCTCATATTTCAGGGCAAAAAGGCAGAAATTCCAAGTATTTTGGAGCAAAATTGCATAAATTCCCCTAGTTGTGGGTCAAAAAGACAGAAATTCCCTATATGTTGGGGCAAAAAGACAGAAATTCTCCATATTTTGGGGCAAAACTCAGAAATTCTCCTTATTTTGGGGCAAAAAGACAGAAAATCTCCTTTTTTCGGGAGCAAACAGTCAGAAATTTCTCTTATTTTGGGGGAAAATTGCAGAAATTTCTTTTACATTGAGGCAAAATTGCAGAATTTTTTTTTAATTTTGGGGCAAAATTACAGAAATTTCACTTATTTCAGGGTACTAAGTCAGAAATTCCCGTTATTTTGGGGCAAAAAATACAGAAATTCCCTTTGTTTTGGGAGAAAAAGACAGAAATTCCACTTATTTAGAGGCAAAAAGGCAGAAATTCCCCTTATTTTGGAGCAAAAATGAAGAAATTTCCCTTTTTTATGGCAAAAAGTTCTGCATTCCCTTTATTTTTGGGAAAAGGCAGAAATTCACCGTATTTTGTAGCAAAATTGCAGAAATTCTCCTAATTGTGGGGCAAAAAGGCAGAAATTCCCTATATGGTGGGGAAAAAAGACATAAATTCTCCTTTTTTGGGGCAAAACTCACAAATTCCACTTATTTTTGGGCAATATTCCAGAAATTTCCATTATTTTGGGGTAAAATTGCAGAAATTTCACTTATTTTAGGGCAAAATTGGAGAAATTTCACTTATTTTAGGGAAAAATGGCAGAAATTTTCTTTATTTTGGGGCAAAAATGCAGAAATTCTTAATATTTTGTGGCAAAAATGTAGAAATTCCCCTTATTTTGAGGTAAAATGGCTGATATTCCTTTTATTTGGGGGCAAAAAGGCAGAAATTTCCCTTATTTAGGGGCAAAAAGACACAAATTCCTTTTATTTTGTGGCAAAAAGGCAGAAATTTCATTTATTTTGGGGCAAAATTGCAGAAATTTTACTTATTTCAGGGCATAATTCAAAAATTCCTTTTTTTGGGGGGCAAAAAGACAGAAATTCCATTTATTTTTTGCTACAAAGGCAGAAATTTCACTTACTTTGAAGTAAAAAGGCAGAAATTCCTCTTATTTTGGGGCAAAAATGAAGAAATTTCCTTTTTTGTGGTAAAAGGTATACATTCCCCATACATTCGGGATAAAAAGCAGAAATTCCCCGTATTTTGAAGCAAAATTGCAGAAATTCTCATAATTTTCGGGCAAAAAGGGAGAAATGCCCTAATTTTGGGGCAAAAGGCAGAAATTCCTTTTATTTTGGGGCAAAAATCAGAAAATCCCTTTCTTTTGGGGTATAATTTAAGAAATTTCCTTTATTTTGGGACAAAATTACAGGAATTTTCCTTATTTTGGGGCAAAATTTAAGAAATTTCCCTTATTTGGGCCAAAATTGCAGAAATTTCACTTATTTTGGGGCAAAATTGCAGAAATTTCACTTATTTCAGGGAAAAAACGCATAAATTTTTTTTATTTTGGGACAAAATGTCAGAAATTCCTAATATTTTGTGGCAAAAATGCAGAAATTCCCCTTATTTTGAGGTAAAAAGGCTGAAATTCCCTATATTTGGGGGCAAAGAGGCAGAAATTTCCCTTATTTTGGGGCAAAATTGTAGAAATTTCACTTATTTCAGGGTAATAATTCAGAAAATCCCCTTATTTTGGGGCAAAAAAGACAGAAATTTATTTTGTTTTGGGGGAAAAAGACAGAAATTCCACTTATTTAGAGGCAAAAAGGGAGAAATTCCCCTTATTTTTAGCAAAAATGAAGAAATTTACCTTTTTATGGCAAAAAGGTATGCATTCCCCTTACTTTCGGGATAAAAAGCAGAAATTCCCCGTATTTTGAAACCAAATTGCAGAAATTCTCATAATTTTCGAGCAAAAAGGCAGAAATTCTCCTTATTTTGGGGCAAAAAGACAGAAGATCTCCATTTTTCGGGAGCAAACATTCAGAAATTCCCCTTATTTTGGGGCAAAATTGCAGAAATTTCCTTTACATTGGGGCAAAATTGCAGAAATTTCCCTTATTTTGGGGCAAAATTGCAGAAATTTCACTAACTTCAAGGTAATAAGACAGAAATTCCCCTTATTTTGGGGAAAAAAAGACAGAAATTCTCTTTGTTTTGGGGGAAAAAGACAGAAATTCCACTTATTTAGAGGCAAAAAGGCAGAAATTCCCTTTGTTTTGCAGCAAAAATGAAGAAATTTTCCTTTTTATGGCCAAAAAGTATGCATTCCCATTATTTTCAGGCAAAAAGGCAGAAATTCCCGTATTTTGGAGCAAAATTGCAGAAATTCCTCTAATTTTGGGGCAAAAGGCAGAAATTCCCTTTATTTTTGGGCAAAAATCAGAAATTCCCCTTATTTTGGGGCAAAATTGGAGGAATTTACCTTATTTTGGGGCAAAATTGCAGAAATTTCCCTTATTTGGGGCAAAATTTCAGAAATTTCACTTATTTTCAGGTAAAAAGGCAGAAATTTCCTTTGTTTTGGGGCAAAAAAAAAGAAATTCCCCTTATTTTGGGGCAAAATTGCAGAAATCTCCCTTATTATGGGAAAAAATTGAAAAAATTCTCTTATTTTAGGGAAAATTGCAGAAATTTCAATTATTTCAGAGAAAAAAAGCAAAATTTTTCTTATTTTGGGGCAAAAGGCAGAAATTCCCATTAATTTGTGGCAAAAAGGGAGAAATTCACCTTATTTTGGGGTAAAATTGCAGAAATTTCGCATATTTCGGGGCAAAAAGGCAGAAATTTCCCTTATTTTGGGGCAAAATTGCAGAAATTTCACTTATTTCAGTGTAATAAGTCAGAAATTTCCCTTATTTTGAGGCAAAAAAGACAGAATTTTTTTTTGTTTTGAGAGAAAAAGACAGAAATTCCACTTATTTAGAGGCAAAAAGGCAGAAATTTCCCTTATTTTGGAGCAAAAATGAAGAAATTTCCCTTTTTTATGGCAAAAAGTTATGCATTCCCCTTATTTTCGGGCAAAAAGGCAGAAATTCCCCGTATTTTGGAGCATAATTGAAGAAATTCCCCTAGTTGTGCTGCAGAAAGACAGAAATTCCCTATATGTTGGGGCAAAAAGACAGAAATTCTCCTTATTTTGGGGCATAACTCAGAAATTCCACTTATTTTGGGGCAAAATTCTAGAAATTTCCCTTATTTTGGAACAAAATTGCAGAAATTTCACTTATTTTGGGGCAAAATTGCAGAAATTTCACTTATTTCAGGGAAAAAGGGCAGAAATTTTCTTTATTTTGGGGCAAAAAGGCAGAAATTCCTTATATTTTCTGGCAAAAATGCAGAAATTTCCCTTACTTTGAGGTAAAAAGGCTGAAATTCCCCTTATTTTGGGGCAAAAAAACAGAAATTTCCCTTATTTTGGGGCAAAATTGCAGAAATTTCACTTATTTAGAGGCAAAAAGACAGAAATTCTCCTTTTTTTAGGGCAAAACTTAGAAATTCCACTTATTTTGGGCCAAAATTCCAGAAATTTCTTTTATTTTAAGCCACAATTGCAGAAATTTCACTTATTTTGGGGCAAAATTGCAGAAATTTCACTTATTTCAGTGAAAAAAGGCACAAATTTTCCTTATTTTGGGGCAAAAAGTCAGAAATTCCTAATATTTTGTGGCAAAAATGCAGAAATTCCCCTTATTTTGTAGGTAAAAAGGCTGAAATTCCCTATATTTGGGGGCAAAGAGGCAGAAATTTCCTTTATTTTGGGGCAAAATTGGAGAAATTTCACTTATTTCAGGGTAATAACTCAGAAAATCCCCTTATTTTGGGGCAAAAAAGACAGAAATTTCCTTTGTTTTTTGGGGAAAAAGACAGAAATTCCACTTATTTAGAGGCAAAAAGGCAGAAATTCCCCTTATTTTGGAGCAAAAATGAAGAAATTTACCTTTTTATGGCATAAAGGTATGCATTCCCCTTACTTTCGGGATAAAAAGCAGAAATTCCCCGTATTTTGAAACAAAATTGCAGAAATTCTCATAATTTTCGGGCAAAAAGGCAGAAATTCTCCTTATTTTGGGGCAAAAAGAGAGAAGATCTCCATTTTTCGGGAGCCAACATTCAGAAATTCCCCTTATTTTGGGGCAAAATTGCAGAAATTTCCTTTACATTGGGGCAAAATTGCAGAAATTTCCCTTGTTTTGGGGCAAAATGGCAGAAATTTCACTTACTTCAGGGTAATAAGTCAGAAATTCCCTTTATTTTGGGGCAAAAAAGACATAAATTCTCTTTGTTTTGGGGGAAAAAGACAGAAATTCCACTTATTTAGAGGCAAAAAGGCAGAAATTCCCTTTGTTTTGGAGCAAAAATGAAGAAATTTTCCTTTTTATGGCCAAAAGTTATGCATTCCCATTATTTTCAGGCAAAAGGCAGAAATTCCCGTATTTTGGAGCAAAATTGCAGAAGTTCCTCTAATTTTGGGGCAAAAGGCAGAAATTCCCTTTATTTTGGGGCAAAAATCAGAAATTCCCCTTATTTTGGGGCAAAATTCCAGAAATTTCCTTTATTTTGGGGCAGAATTGCAGGAATTTACCTTATATTGGGGCAAAATTGCAGAAATTTCCCTTATTTGGGGCAAAATTTCAGAAATTTCACTTATTTTCAGGTAAAAGG
Source organism: Micromys minutus (assembly GCF_963924665.1). Taxonomy (NCBI): domain Eukaryota; kingdom Metazoa; phylum Chordata; class Mammalia; order Rodentia; family Muridae; genus Micromys; species Micromys minutus. Next base: position 109,208 of record NW_027667620.1, read on the forward strand.
GCTGAAATTTCCTTTGTTTTGGGGTAAAAAAGAAGAAATTCCCCTTATTTTGGGGCAAAATTGCAGAAATCTCCCTTATTATGGGAAAAAATTGCAAAAAATTCCCTTATTTTAAAGGAAAATTTCAGAAATTTCTCTTATTTCAGAGAAAAAAAGAAAAAATTTTTCTTATTTTGGGGCAAAAAGGCAGAAATTCACCTTATTTTGGGGTAAAATTGCAGAAATTTCGCATATTTCAGGGCAAAAAGGCAGAAATTTCCCTTATTTTGGGGCAAAATTGCAGAAATTTCACTTATTTCAGTGTAATAAGTCAGAAATTCCCCTTATTTTGAGGCAAAAAAGACAGAAATTTTTTTTGTTTTGAGGGAAAAAGACAGAAATTCCACTTATTTAGAGGCAAAAAGGCAGAAATGTCCCTTATTTTGGAGCAAAAATGAAGAAATTTCTCTTTTTTATGGCAAAAGTTATGCATTCCCCTTATTTTCGGGCAAAAAGGCAGAAATTCCCCGTATTTTGGAGCATAATTAAAGAAATTCCCCTAGTTGTGGTGCAGAAAGACAAAAATTCCCTATATGTTTGGGCAAAAAGACAGAAATTCTCCTTATTTTGTGGCATAACTCAGAAATTCCACTTATTTTGGGGCAAAATTCTAGAAATTTACCTTATTTTGGGGCATAATTGCAGAAATTTTACTTATTTTGGGGCAAAATTGCAGAAATTTCACTTATTTCAGGGTAAAAAAGGCAGAAATTTTCTTTATTTTGGGGCAAAAGGCAGAAATTCCTAATATTTT